>NC_064921.1:185437995-185741026 GCF_023897955.1 Schistocerca gregaria
TATGTCTGAATGTATGGGGGCTACAGCAAGCAATAGGAATCATGGGAGAGATGGAGACGACGATCAAGGGTACACCTAGAGCGTCATATAACTCAAAACACTACTTTCATCCAATTTTTTTTTCAAATAAAATCGTGGTATGTATAACTACTATCAGCCCAGTTTTACTTCATGGAGTAGAAATATGGAAAGCCGATGAGTATACAGAGGGAAAGAAAAGGTTTTGGAAATGAAGTCTTGCGGAAGAGATTTGAACGGATTTGTGACGGAGGAGAATAGCTAAGAAGAAAGGACAGGGACCTCAAAGACGTTGTTGCGAAGCCAAGACGAGGAGACTGAGATGGGCAGGCCACTTTTGCAGAAGAGAGGAGGGATCGAGAGAACTGCAAGAGAAGAAACTTGAAGGACGATGACCTTAAGGCAGTCAGAAAATAAGTTGTAGAGACTAATAATGTCTAAAGAATCAGACACTGGAGGGCTGGCTGATCCTTTCAACGTGGGAAGTTCCTTCTCTTCTGCAGTCTCGGAGCTTCAGTAGCAAATGGCAAGGCACACCGACAATAAGTTGTAGAGATACATTGAGCGAGGGAAGAAAATACAAATGAAAGAAGGCTGTGGAGTAGGCAACTTCACGAGATCAAAGACTAGTTTCTGTGGTCAGAAGAATAAGAGTAAGGATAAGCTTTAACGTCGACGGCGTATACACTGATGACATTAAGCAGTAAAGTGATATTTTATCCGTAACAATATCTAAAGAATACTTTTGACGTTAACTGCATTAGGTAGGAAGATATTACCTATTATTGAACTATCGACGTATGATATATAGAAGTTTGGGTTGGTCGTGGAAGCTCGCCCAGAGAGCCGAAGTGGTTATGGCTATCGATCGCTACAAGCGGGAAATCCAGGATCGAATCATGGTTTTCAAATTTTCATTTGCCACCAACGGCTAATATCTTCAGAACTAAAGAAGATAATCTCAGAAAGATTCCTCAGCTGCGAATAAATTTCATAAATTGTAGTTTGTTGTTACTGAAGCGTACAAATTAACTTTTTATAATGTTCTCATTATTTGGAAATGTTTACCTTGAAGTCTCTTAAAGGTGTCCTTCATTTATCTATAGTGCACCATGGCTGAGTGAATGAAAGATTACATTGTATTTTGTGCGCCTAAGGATCCATCAGTACTCCTCACGAGGTATGAACTGACAACGTCGAGGTATGAACACCCGCTAGTAGAGTACATCGCTCTCAATTATCATGTGGCACATCTCATTCCCTCGTGGTGGGATCAGTCCAGGATGGGCTGGCTGATCCTTTCATCGTGGAATGTTCCATGTCTGCTGGAGTCTCAGAGCTTCAGTAGCACCTGGAAAAGATTCTGTCGTGGCCGCGTCCCGAGTCCACACACACTCTTGTTGCCTGTTTGCTGCACGAGAACAAATTATGTGTCGTATTGTTCCGCAGATTCCCGCGGAAACGTTTGTTGGTGGGCACGGATTATTTCTAGGCATTCTTACATACATCACCGCGTTGCTTTTCCCAGCGACACAAGAGTAATCACTTTTTCCAAATCGGTAATCAAAGACATGTAGTAATATGTTTTCGAAAGAGTTCTAAATATGACTACTGGATTGGGAAATGAGCAACATAACCATGGGCGGTTTACGGTATCAGTTCTCCACAGAGAACTGGATAACAGTCTAAAGTTAAAAGGGAAACAACTCGCAAAAACTCCACAGCTTCCAAACACAACAAAAGAAATTCATTGTCTTCTGCAGGACTCGCCAAGTTCGCCTAAGTGTAATGAAACGATATGTGGCTGTCGTATGAGATCTCAATCCACCTAGCAAATTCTGGCTCATTAAGACGGTAGTGAAGGAGTCTGTAGATAAATGAATTGGGAGAATAGTTTAAATTGATGTGCATTATAATTTATCTATTAGTTGCACCCAAAAATATAGGTGCATAAAATCTTAGTGTCGAAGTATTCGAAAATGCTTGGAATGAGTGCCAGAGTACCTAATACGCAATCCCACCTTAAATCAGAATAAATGGCTTCTGATATGAAATCTAACATTGAGAGGTTAAAGATTCTCGAAGTGCAATCTGATACTCAGAAACGCTGTCTGGCTATAAAGTTAAATGGGCACTTATGATTGACTGGGAAACCGGTGGGAAGCAACTAAATGAGCCTAATGCGACATTCAGAGATGAATATGACGAAAATGCAACGAACAAACTATAGCTGAAATCAAGTCGTTAGCAAATGCAAGTCTGCATCTGGATTCTATACCGCAATAAGTGAAGCTTACTGAGCACTGCACGTCTTTCCCTGCGCCATAACTGCTAATGGTTCGTCCCCCATATGGTATATGATGAGATGCAGAAGCGTGAGTTGAGAATTAGTGGGCGACCTGGTGTGATATCGCGAAGGCTGCACTGGATCACGTCGGCAGATACCTACGGCAGTTGTCGCGGAAAGGCGATTCTCGGACGAGCTCCAGAAATCTTACTCGACTGATGTTCTTAGATTTATCTTTCGGTTCGGTTTGACGAGCTGAACCGTCTCTCTTGTTAGGTAGGATGGACATTAGCGACTCATATTTGTTGTTACTTTTATAAACTTGTCTTTCATATACTTTAATTTAGTGTAGTCAAACAGTAATTCTGCAGGGGACAGAAATGTCCTCTCCACTCCGACTTCGCTCTCTCAAACCAGCTGTGGGGTTCGTTTTAAGTTCTAATATTTACTTTTCTTCCTCCCACCAGTCCTCCGGGTGATAACTATTTTCCGTGTCCCTCTGACTGCCTCCATCGCTCAATACGCGGTAGTTTGTTGCTGTTAACAAACGAGAAACTTCCTGTTCAAGTGGAAAAAAAGTCCCCGGATTCTGGTTTCCTTTCCACGTGGCTGAAAGTGGAAGAATCCTACGTTTTGGGGCCACCTGCTCCCTCAAGAGGCGTCAGGTGTATACGTCTGACAGTTTTCTGGCTTGGGCGTTTCCTTACAGGAAACTGGTGAAGCGAGCTTAATTCGGACCGGAATGGTCCGAAATCTTTACGGATGCGCATTGTGTCTGAAGGGGGTTCGGAATGTTAGAGCTCACGGTCGCACAGCTAAGATCGGGTTCCCGACATGAATCCATTTGCTACGACTAATCAGAACTCGAATTGAAATAATTGAATGGTACTATTCTTTATTGCAACTCTAACTGACCTCCTGTCAAGCGAGACTGCATACCATTTACCTCGATTTCGTACAACTTCATAGCACTGGGGCAGAATAACACTCTCTGATTAACATATTCTGAGTGAATTATACGTGTACTTACTGTTAGGAATAATCGTGACTCGACAGTACGCCTCTCTATAAAATTCATAAATCGATATGTTTTGCAAAAAATTGTCTGTGGAACGTCTACGTTATTGTCGTGTTCATCACAAGTTCACCAGATGTTTTGTTAGCAGATTACAAGGCTATTTGCGAAACAGTGTCTCCGAAAGCGATTCCTCGCTGTGAATTAGTATGTAATTTCAACGACGGAAAGCAACGCCTATGGAGATTATGAATGTGCTCGTACCTGAGATCCTGCCACCCATATACAACTTCTACACAAAGTCGGACGAAAACCGCATCGAGCGAGCAAAGAAGCGAATGACAGAAGCTGCCAAAGACGCCCGCAGGACAACCATGGCCAAGAGGAAGATGGAGGGGGACCCCCTTATGGATTTTGAAGCACTGCTACACTGCTATATGCTCCAGCGATTTCAGACTAAAAAAAAAAAAAAAAAAAAAAAAATAAAAAAATAAAAAAAAAAAAAAAAAAACTTAAAAATCCCCGAAACCGTACTTTTCAGATGGGCAAGAAACATAGCTCGAGAACGGTAGATACGATGTTGAGGGGACTTTGGCTCCGACATTGTAATTTCGATTGTCTATCAGTGTACGTAACCGTTTTGCGATGTATTCAGAAGTCTGTTTCTGGTGTACACTCTTGTCTCTATGTTTCGAGCGAAGAAAATAACATTCATTTCAACACGTCACCATGTCGTCAGAACTAAATATTTTAAGATTCCCCTTTGCACTATGAGGGAAAAATTATTGAAAGTATACAAAATTATTTTGTTACAATTCCAATAGGTAGGCTTCTGGAATCCCCGTCTATGATCACTGTCGCAGCCGCAAGGGGTCATTCCACCTCGTCCAGCGCTCATATGGGCGTCCGACGCCAACACAAAAGTGGTTTCTCAAAGACAAATGTATAAGGAATAAAACTATAAAACTATATCATCAGACTTAGCTGTGTTATTCACAAAAACCGGAAACCAACTTAACTGATTACTGAGGACAATTCGCTACCGTCTTCACACAAGCAACACTTTTACAGCCCCAGCTCACAGGGCCCACGATTCCTGTATCATCTTTTCGAGTGCTGCCGGCTGACTCTCCATTTCGCGATCTACTAAAGCCACTCCACTAAAATCTTTTAACGTGCAAACTTTTCGGGCAGGCAGGCACCAGAGCAGATTGTAGGCACCACAATATTCCATTTCCTGCTCATACTACATTTTGTGAGGTGGTGCTTCCTGCCGACATTTTCAGCAGTTTCTTTTACAAAAGGGTGCTGACCGCGCTGTGGAAATCACTCACCTTTGAAAACATTCAGTTCAGGCAGAATCACAGTACGTTTAGCTAGATTGTGTGCAAGTTAGAGAATACACTCAGAGTTACGGGAATCGAAAATTCTACTCCGGTGTTCAGAATAAGGCACCAGCACTAGCCAACTGGCACGGCCCGGAAATGATACGTTACAAACGTAAATAGATAATGAAACCGAAATGACACAATCCATACATATTATAAAAATGTATGTAAGTACGTATGTTCCATATCCCCTCCTAAACTATTGGATCTATTTGACCGGAGCGCGGTGCACTTATCACCTACTGGTCGGATAGAAGTGCCTCCCTATCAAAGGAGTGGATACGGAAAAGGAACTTAGCCCACGACGCACATACACCTAGAATTTATTCACCCAACATTTGAGGATGAGAGTACTTAGTCACTTACAACTAACTTTACACATAACTTCAAACCTTTACGAAACTTCTCAAGCTGACACCTCTCGCAAAATGATGAAAGGAAAAATTGTAAAATGTAAACTTTCCCTGCCGTAAATTTCACAGTTAATCAAATATTCCGCACTATTATGCCGTGGTCGACTACGAAATAAGATCCGGGAACATTTCATTAATTAGGACAAGAGTTTATCGTTTACCACACATTCGCTATTCCTTCAGTAAAACTGCCGCACCAGGCAAGACGTTTTATTTTATTACTTCTTTAATACTAATGCTTTTCGCGAGACTTTGTGCAGAATGTATTCACACACACCACTGAATTTACCTGCTAAATTATAGCATTTCACGGCGTACCGTTCAGGAGATTTGGCGTCATAAATACTGATATGAGCGAAAACCTGAAATTTTAATTAATTATTATTTATTACTAGCTCTTTTCCGAACACATTTCGCAGACATTATCCACGTACTCTCTGAATGTGCCTCTAAAATTATGTCATCGTACCGCACACAGTGCAGGAGACAAGACGACATTAACACTGAACTTCGCGTAAACGAAACTACATGGCAAAATTCTCTAAAGGTACTAGTAAAGTATGTGTGCAGATATGTTTGAAATGTTAAACATATGTGAAATATGTGTGACATGAGTGTACACGGTTGAAGCCGTGGGTAGCTCACTCCTCCTAAATTCCTAGATCGATAAAAAAAAAAGAAACGTGGTACTCATATTGATTAAGATTGTGTATAAATGGAGAGAAATACTGTGGGGGTAAGAGCCAGCAACGTCCAATTTGTTGGTGGTGATAATTAGGCGAGAGCTGACGAATTACCTTAAAACTTATCCACGAAAGTGCTTCCGGAAACCCCGCAGCACAGAACGACGATCAAACAAAATGACACTCATCAAGGATTCTATGGACAGGCGTGTAAATACATTTTAAAACTGATTTTAGCAATTCTTTTCATATGATTGATTTCGAGGTATTATGAAAATGAAGCATCTCAGTTTCTCAAATGGTGGATTATTCTGGTTCTTCAGCTATCCCATAAGCAGATATCATCAAGTCTTTTGAGTGTGAGAGAAATTATCATGAAAACATGTGCTCACTGTAGTACCTCATCGTTCAGTCCTTGGTCCACTGCTCGTCTCTTGTGAGATACTTTATTGCAACAACGACTTCCTTGATGATTACATTTAAATGTATCAAAACTCCAGCCCTAGGAACGTTGCTGCTGCTGTACCAGGTATGAATGAATACCTCTAATCGATACCACGACGGGCAGAAGACTTGGGTTTTTAATTAAACCCTGAGAAGTCAAAAGTCACCAGTGTATCACACTGAAATCAACGCAAAGTTAATGCAAAGAGTTCCTCCAAATTTATTAATGGTATCCAATTACCTTATCAAAAAACATTAAAGACCTCAGCATAATTTGAGATAAGCAGATAAACTGGAAGAACAAACTGCCACAGCACGCAAAAAACCTGTCTCTTACCTACATGGAATCCAAGAAGAACGTCGTTTTTCTACAGTGATGCAGTTCAACACTGCGTAATAAATATGTGTAACACTGAGTTGTCAGTCCTTCCTATGGTCAGGTAGGGTGTATGCGACCACGAAGGTGGCGAGACTTTCACACGCTCTGTTTCGTCCATCGGTTTCTTAATCACCTATGTTCTCAGAACCTCTTCTCACATGTAACACACCTATCATCTTTCCATTTCTACAATACCAGGTCGGATAAGAGCAGTGCATTGCCTTTGTCTGTGCATAAAGCTAAAACTTTTACCATTACGTTTTCCATTTCAGCTATATGACTGTGGAACAAATTATTCTATAATGTGCGTCTTGCATAAAAGCATTCAGAGTTCAAGAGAAGGTTAAAGCCTTATGTGTTATCATCGGCGTAGTTTCCCTCTCATCATATCGCAGCTGTTTTTCTTCTGTTCAACAGTGAACCCTTAACTCTGTCACACAACACCATCCATGCTTTCCTCATTCTAATTTGTTTCTCCTTTCTTCCTCCGTCTCATCTGCTAATCTTACGCTATTATTTCATTACTATAAAAGGTGTTTCAAACGCTTTGCTACAAACGTCTAGGGTTGATACAGCACGTTACGGTGAACCGCTTTTCTTAGAGAAAATGTCCGATGATACTTTCCGGTGACGCCAAGCGTTGTTTAAGAGTGTTTACCCCTGAGAGACGGCGGGGCGTAGGCATTCCGCGGCATTTGTAAGCAGTTTGTGTTACCTTTCACCCGCCGGGGTGGCCGAGCGGTTCTAGGCGCTATTGTCTGTAACCGCGCGACCAGTACGGTCGTAGGTTCGAATCCTGCCTCGGGCAAGGATGTGCGTCGTGTCCTTAGGTTAGTTAGGTTTATGTAGTTCTAAGTTCTAGCTAACTGATGACCTCATAAGTTAAGTCTCATAGTGCTCAGAACCATTTGAACCATTTGTTGCCTTTCATCCAGCCATTACTTGCGCATCAAAGGCAGTACGTCCGTGTTCGCATTCTGGCCCCAAACTGACTAATCGGGCCGGATCGACCACCATGTTCTATTCCGTTTACAGTGCCACTGGATGCGATACATGTGGCATGGAGAGTCATGTAGTCAGCACATAGCCCTCCCGGTCGTTGGCAAGCTTCTTGATTTCCGAACCGCTACCAATCAGTCCAGTAGTTCCTCAGTTAGCCTCACGAGGCTTAGCGCACGCATTACAAGTCCTTCCACAACGCCAAAATCCCTAGCAATACCGGGAATCGAACCTGGATCCTTCACATAGCTGTCAAACGAGCTGCCTACTCAGGAACCCAGGCGGATGAAATGCGGTAGGTCGTGCAAGAGTTAAGTTCCTGATTCGCTTCTAGAATCTCCTCCTGTACTGAGACACTTTTCTTTATTGTCTTGTTGAAAGCCGGTCTATTAGTTTACTGGGAGCAGCATGCTGCACACGTAGTTAGAAGGCCATGCTAGTTCAGTGAAATTTTGTCGTCATAGATCCAGCGTCAGCAAACATTTTGTCTCTAACAAAATTTGTTCATCATGACGTGATCTATCATCCCCAGGCACTTGTTTGAAAGACATTGAACACTCTGTTTGCAGTGTACCCATAAAATAATGTATCAGTTCTAAATTTTAATAGTATCATCTGTAAATGGAATAGACTGTTGGTTCAAGGTCAGAATTAGAGACTAACTCAGCATCAGATAATCGCGTGTTGTTTACTCGATTGCTGCGCCACTGCGTGTTTTGTGTTCTCCGGTTTCGTAAGAGTGCATCTGCAATTTCAGTACAACGTTGGTTTCGGTTATCTTCGTGTTTCTAATAAGTCTGTTTGGAAAGCAGTCTTGAACTTCAGTTGTGAAAGATGACAGTGTAGACCGTTTTTAGATACGTTTACACGTGTATCCACGCCGATGACAGTGGTGCACGTTATGACATTGCAAGTAAAGTGTGGTAGCGGGAGGATGACTTCGAAACTTCCTGGCAGATTAAAAATGTGTGTCGGACCGAGACTGGAACTCGGGACTTTTGCCTTTCACGGGCAGTTGCTCTACCAACTTTTTTTTTTTTTTTGCCGGATCGAATCTCGCGCCATGCAACCTTTTTTTTTTAGTATTTAATTTTTGTAATTCAAATGTACACACACACACACACACACACACACACACACACACACACACACATATATATATATATATATATATATATATATATATATATATATATATATTGTGAGTGTGTGCGTGTCTGTACATTTGAATTACAAAAATCAAATACTAAAAAAAAAAGGTTGCATGGCGCGAGATTCGATCCGGCGACCTTTTTTTTTAGGTATGACATCCCATCGTTCTGACCACTTTTTTTTTTACCAAAAAATCAACCTTTTTTTTTTAAACAGGAAGGCAGGGTAAACAAACAATCTTTATTCGTACAATTGTGCTGTCCTAGGGATAAGAAAAGTATCGAGACAGCAAAAACAATTTGGAAACCAAAAAATCAACACAAAGGCCGCCCTCTTTTTTCTTTATTTTGTCTCCTTGTTACAGCAATAAAGTAAATGACAATCCTAGTCACGGGCGGACACCCCAGCTATCGGGAGGATTGTGAAAAACACTTCCTAAAAAATTGGAAAAGTAAGTCCTGTATTTCGTATGACTCCGTATGAGCTCGTGTTGTTCTTGTAAATACATCCAATAATCCATCACGGACTTAATGTCGTACGAAAACAAATATTTTGTCGCATGTCCAGCGATCCAATTGACCGCATTTGTCTTTTGTTTGGGAAAAAAGGTTTTGTCCGGTAGAAAAAGTACATCCGATGTGATTTCTGTGTAGTTAGTGCGCTGAAGGAAGGCATCCAGACGTCACTCGCTGCGCCACACACAAAACCATGTTCTTCCGTTGCTAACAGTCCACAGTAGGTGCAAAGAGGAGAATCGACCATATGAAGTGTATGTAATCGACTCCTGGTCACAAGATTACGGTTTATAAGAATATACCACATCGATCTCGCTGCTGTTGACAGTAATGGAGTATGCACTGCACTCCAAATGTGGTTCCACGTTCTCGACGGCTATTTGAATTCCATTATATTGCGGCCATGGTGATCCATCAAGCATCTATAGATCTCCCGAGTCGTGGGTATTCTCGTCGAAGGTACTTTCAGACGAACATAACTGTAATCAACAAGAAATGAGGCAATGTGTGCAAGAGAAGGCGAAATATTGCCCATCGCAATAGGGGGTTCGTACGAAGGCGGAACAAGTACTTCTATCAGAGCTGACGTTATGGTATGCCTTCTTTGTTGCCAATTTCGTATCATCGATCGCATGTAAAGCGCCAGAGCTTTGTTTCTCAAATTTGTGAGGTTGAGGCCACCGTTCCGGAACTGTAGCGTTAACGTATCATACTTGATCTTAAATAACATCCCAGTACTAACATAGTAACCAAAGGCAGCCATGAGGCGATCTGCAATACCCTTCGGTATTGGTAGGATCTGCGCTAAATGGGGCAGTCGTGACGCTATGTGAACGTTGGTGTATGCCACACGTTTGATCATGTCAAAGGCTTTCAGTGAGTTGTTGCGTATCGTCAGACGAATATTCTGCAGAAGCCGCCGAGAACTCGCCGCCGCTGACCGCCGTAGTGAACGGGTAAATGTAATCCCCAGACATCTCAGCGATTCCACCGTCTGAAACGGTCCCGGTACGTCTACCAGACCCCGTCCAATGTGCATAATTTTTGATTTCGTCATGTTAACGACACTGCCTGCCGCCGTCCCGTAAGAGTCTAGATGTTCAACAGCCTGACGCACTTCATGTCCTGATCTGACAAGGAGGATCATGTCGTCCGCATATGCGCGGCAAACGAAAGAGTTCTCATTAAGCGCTATCCCAGTAAGTGAGCGCCTCAAAACACACATCAGCGGCTCAAGCGCTATCGCAAACAGCATCATGGAGAGTGGGCACTCTTGCCGGACTGAGCTGTTAATGGGAATCGAGCCCGCTTCCCGGCCGTTTACAATCACCTTCGATGTAGCCCCTCGTATTAGCCTCATAACGATGGAGATGAAAACAGGTGGAATCGCCATTCGGCTCATGACTGACGCCAAGAAGTCATGGTTTATCCTATCGAACGCACGATAGAAGTCCACAGATATCATCGCTGCTCGCATTTTACACGTTTCCGCAAGGGCGATAACGTCACGGTATTCACTTAACGCCGAGGAGATGTTGCTTCGCACCCCTAGGCAAGCCTGATCAGGGGATATTGTCCTTGATATCGCCAGCTTGAGACGAGACGCTAGTAGTCTTGCAAAGATTTTATAATCGGTGTTTAGCATAATGAGAGGCCGATATTGATTAACATTGCGACTCCCCGCCATCTTCGGGATGGGAAGAAGAAGGCCCGTCACAAAATCCGACGGTAGGCGCATGTCCGGACGCATCGCCTCATTGTACATCGACACCAACTGTGGCATCATCATGTCCATGAATTCTCGATAAAACTCTAGCGTAATCCCATCTGGCCCTGGTGATTAATGGGCTGCTCCTTTTTTGAGTGCCACCTTTATATCGTCTTCTGTGAGTGGCTCCATAAGCGCTGCCTTATCCGTCTCTGTCAGTGTCGTTTGCAGATGTTGCAGTATCTCTTCCCCCACCAGATGGTCCGTCGGTGTACCGGCATAGAGGTGGCGGAAATGCTCTAAAAATTCATTTGCAATGTCCTGTTGTGTTATCAGTTGACGGCCATCTAAACCGTGGAGCACTGTTACCAATGCCCGGCGGTAACGTTTATGTTCCCGCGACACATGATGCATCGAGGTACGTTCCCCAGTGATGGTGTCGAGACATCGTGCCCGTATTGGGATGCCACCCAGTCGTCGTCGCGTGATCGATAGGATTTGTGCCTTGACACGATGAACTTCCGCTTGATGTTCTGGAGACGGCACCTGGAAGGACAGCTCACGAAGCATGGTGTAATAATAATCAAGAGTGTCTCTTTGCCATCTCGTCTTATCCCGACCATACTGTATGAGCGCTCTTCTTATTGCCGGCTTAGTACACTAGAGCCACCATTGAAGCACGAAGGTATGTGTTGGTAGACGGCGTTGACATGTGGCCCATACCTCCTCGACTCTCTGACGACATTCGGTGTCTGCCAAAAGTGACGAATTGAGCTTCCATGTCCCGCGGCTTCTCCACACACCTTGCCTAGGGAGTGATATGGTACAAATGTAAGCCAGATGATCAGTAAATGCCGCAGGCCATCGTTCCGCGTCGATCACCTTATCCTGTAGGCCAACCGAAACATATATTCGATCGAGTCTGCTCGCCGAGTGACTGGTGTAAAAAGTATATCCCTCACGGTTCCTATAAATTATGTCGCAGGTGTCGCTTAACTCCAGATCCCGGCATAGCACATGCAATTCACGAGAGGTATTGTAATGTGGAGTCTGGTCTTTTTGGGCTAAAACACAATTGAAGTCACCACCTATAATGAAATGATCGAATCTGCCGGTAAATAAGGGCACAATCTCTTCCGAATAATATCTCGCACGCGCCCGTCTGTTGTCGGTGCCGGAAGGGGCATAAACATTGAGAATGCGAATTCCATTAACAGTTATCGCCAGTCCTCGTGCCGAAGGTAGATAAGCCAGGTCGCGAACCGGAATCCCGTCCCGGACCAATGTCGCCGTTCCACTGTCGTTGTTCGAGTGCGGCGAGGTGTAGGAGATGTAGCCATGGACTTCCTGGAACTCAGGAATGTACATTTCCTGCACCATCAGTATATCCACATCCGACGCGTATATCATGTCCCTAAACAACTGCTGTTTCAAGAGCGATCTAATGGTATTTACATTCACTGTCCCTATTCTGTATGCCTGAGGTCGAGTAGCTGTCATCTCCACATGATGTTAAAGTTTCACCGTATCGACAGTCCCTTTGCACATCCGCAGAGGGCCGCCCGACGGACGTGTCCCTGCGGCATTAGGTTTCTTGAGATGCAGACGTATGCGAGTCCCCACCAGGATAATGGTCCGCATCGGTGATTTCATCGTCCTGCTCATACCAGCTGATATCATTGTGGTGCTCCAAATTTTCCTGTGCAACATTGACGAGTGACAGCTGTTGTTCTTTCGCAGCTTTAGATTCCACCGCAGAAAGGGTAGCAGGCCCCTGAGCGTCGTCTGAGCGACATGACATCTTTTCACTGTCCGAATTCATATGGTCTGCGACATCCGAAGCCTGTGGTTCCAAGTCAGACAGGTCCATATCGTTAGTCTCCTCTGGGCTTCCAAGAAGAGAAGATAGCGTCTCCGCAGAGTTTAGTCGGCGCTTCTTGCGGCGCTTTGGCGAGCGTTGTTTGCGGGCCCTCACCTCGGCCTCTAGTGTCGGTGAATCTTGTATCTCCTGCAGTCTCGCCGTCGCCACAACGCCCGGGGGCCGTTCCACTTCAGCTTCCGTGCCTGTTGTGATACTGTCAACCTCTTTTTGCACCACCTGTAATGTCTGGGATTGGAGGTTGGCCGGAGCCATTCCTTCGTCAGTGGGGTCCGAAGGCGCCTCAATCAACTGCGGCGTCGGTTCGATAGTGCGTTCCGACCTCGGCGTCACCTCCCCGCGAAGCGCCGCCACGTAAGTCATCGGCAGTGACTTTGGTGTAGTCGGATTCTGGAGGTCTCCGCTGGGAAGTTGCACGAGTCTCCTCTGTATACACGGAGATCGAAGATGTCCTTCACCACCACACCCGGAGCATGTCCGGGGCTGTCCATCATAGATGACAATAGCTCGACAGCCGTCGATGTTGATGTACGATGGCACATGTTTCGTAAGGGCAATTCGCACCTGTCGGACACCATTGCGCACTGGATACGTGCTAAAACTTGCCCAACGTTCGGCCGTATGACTGATAACTCTGCCATATGGCTGGAGCGATTCAGTGACCAATGATTCTGGTACCTCAAAAGGCAGCTCGAAGACTCGAATCGTACGCACGCCCAGGCCCGAATGAGCGACTAAAACTTCGCCAATATGACCATCGGAGTGTCGGAACTGGAATCCTCGTTTGGCGGCTTCAATGATCCTAGCGCATGCTGCGTCGTCAATCATCTTTACGTAAAGAGTGCTGCTCACGATTGATAAATGAATTCCAATAATCTCCGCGTAATTAAGTTGCACTTCGTCCCTCAAGAAACGTTCGATTTCGAAAGCCTTCGGTCGTGCATACTCGTTACAGAACGTGAACTGTATCGTGGTTTTTCGAAAATTATGTGCCATGGCGTTCGATTCAAACAGTAACATACGCGAGCGACGACGGTGTAAACACCGCTTCTTCCGCGAACGTTCGCAGCCGGGACGTAAACAAGTCCGAGCTGCTCCGCGGCTAAAGGCGGACTGCCAAACTGAGCTACCCAAGCGCGACATACGCCGCGTCCTCACAGCTTTGCTTCTGCCACTTTTGCAACGGTCCGGCACAAAGGTTTAATCTGCCAGGAAGTTTCATATCAGCACACACTTCGGTGCAGAGTGAAAATCTTATTCTGAAAGATGCCTTTCTTGATCCCGTAATGTTCAGTGATGATACAAATCTTCATCTATGTTGGAAGGTAAATACCCATAATGTTCGTACCTGGGTATCAGAACATTCTCATGAACCAGTACAGTATCAAAGAGATTTCCTAAAAATTTTCCGCACCGTGCCTTGACATCAAGTGACCGGACCATATTTTTTTTCTCTCTTTCTGAGGCTACGGTAACAGAGGTGGCTTATCGGAATACGTTGAAAAACTGTCTCTTTCCCCCGTTAGAAGGTGGATCTGAAAACTAATTGACGGCGAAATAAAGCACTTTTACGTTAGCATCTATTTGTACTGAACGTCGAAGACCCTGACCGTTATATTAGTCATACAGGTCAATACGACAGAGCTCCCCCACGTTCACCTTACGTGACACCACACGGTTTTTACTTTGGGGCTTCATAAAAGATCGTGTGCACGTTTCAGAACTTCCAAATGATTTGGCAGAGTTGAGATACACAATTAAAGAGGCTACAGCTTCCCTCTATTGCTTCCCTTATCCTGGAATTGCCAACCAAAGTGTGGGAAGAAATGCATTTTTGTTGGATATGTGCCACATAATTATAATCCTAGGTAGCCGCCGTGCGTGTCTAAGTGCCGCTTCCGAAAAGAGGAATTGCGGGTAAACGACGGGGTTCGGTGTGACAGACACCCTGGTTGTGGTTGCGGTTTCCACATCCCACTAGTTGAATACCGAGTTGGTACGCAAGTCTCGCCTCAGCTACACTACCGCAAACATTTACAAAACTTTCGCAAACTTCCGCATAAATAATGCTACACACAGACAGCCGAGGTACATATCTATATCTACGTCATGGTTCTCAAGCCACCCAACGGCATGCGGTGGAGGGTACTTTTCATACCACTAACTGAGCCCTCCAAACTTGTTACACTCACCATTAGCGAAGAGTGATTGTCGATAAGCCTCTGTATTGGCTCTAATTTCTCGAATTTTCTCCTCGTGGTCATTACGCGACGCCTCTGTGTGTGGAGGGAGGGGGGGAGGGGGGGAGGGGGGGGGGGGAAGTAATATCTTGTTGACCTTTCCCAGAAAGTACTCTCTCGAATTTTGAATTGTAAACCTCCCCGTGATGCACATCTGCCAATGGAGTTTTTTGAGCATCTCAGTAACGGTCTCGCTCCGGCTAAACGATCCCGTCACGAAACGCGCCGCTCTTCGTTGGATCTTCTCTCTCTCTTCTATTTCCTACCTGGTAGGGATCCCAGAGAGACGAACACTCAAGAATCGGTCGAACAAGCGCCTTATAAGCCACTTTCTTCGTGGATGAGTTATATTTGCTTAAGAATCGTCCCATGAGTCTGAGGCTGGCATTTAGTTTTACCACTATATGTCTAAGGCCAGGGTTGGAGGGAGGAGAGTGGGGGGGGGGGGGGGGGGAATTGTGGTATCTGCCCCGGGCGGCAATTTCAGGTGCAGCCTGATTTCGTTTCACATACCGCCTAGCATCCAGTGCACATTGATCTCTCGATTATCCATATGATTTTGAAACTCATCCCTGCTGGTTTGTTAGATCGAGGAAGGTGGGCAAACGGAGAGATCACACAAATTATGTGGAAGAATATGGCGACTCGAAATTTTTCGAAAATTTCGTACTGTTACTTTTCAATACCATGCTTGAGAAACTGGAGTTATGAATGAAATATGAAACTATTTCCTAACATAAGACTTTTTGCTTGTAGAAGGTATTTTATGTTGGTATTTCGTGAATTATATTCTGTCACGTTATTTTCATAAATAACGCAGATACAAATGACCATTTGTGCCAAATCAGTCTCGCTTAATTGGTGTGTGTTAGAACTGCTTCAATATTAGTAGAGTAGTGGATTTATTTCCTTATGAATGCGCAATATAATATGTTTATCTACGTTCAGTGTCAACAGCCAGACTCAGCACTATTCATCAGTTCTCCAGAGTTAATTCTGCAAATTGTTACTATCTTCTGGCGTTGCTACTTTGTTACAGACATCCGCATCATCTGCGAACAGCCTTAAAGAGCATCGGACGCTTTCTACTAGATCATTTAAATATTCTGTAAACAGTAACAGTCCTTTCACACTTCCTAGGGGTACTCCATAATTTTCCTTTTTATTTGTCGATTTTGTGCCGTTAAGAGCGACGTGCTGAGTTATGGCTGCGAGGAAGTCTTGAATCCAGCCGGGTATCTGCTCTGATACTCAATAAGCTCGAGTTGTCTTCACTAAATGGCAGTGCGGTACGGCGTCAAAGGCCACCATGAAGTCAGGAAACATGAGACCAACTTGAGCACCATTGTCTACGGCGTTACGGATCTCGCGGAGGAACAGAGCGAGCTGAGTTTCGGGGGATGTCTGTTTGCGAGATCTATGTTGATTTTTGTAGGGAAAATTTTCATTCTCCAAACCGTCATAATTCTTCAGCAAGAAACATATCCATTATTCTACAACACATTGACTCGACCGATATAGGTCTGTAATTGTGTGCATCTGATCTGCGCGTTCTTCCAGTCGCTCTAGCTATCTACGCTAAATTAGTGCTGGAAGAGGAGCAAGTTGTCTCGCATGTTCGTTGTAGAATCGTATAGGTGTCTCATCTGGACCTGACGACTTTCCAGTATTAAGCGACTCTAGTTGTTTTTCTTTTCCACCATAGGTTATCTCAATATCTGTCATTTTGACGTTGGTACGACGGTTGAAAGATGGGGGCCGTGTTACAATCTTCCGCAGTGAGACAATTTTCGAAGACGAAATTCAGTATTTCAGCCATCTCTCTGTTATCTTTCCTTTCCGTGCCAGTATGGTCACCGAGTGAATGAATAGATGATTTTGACCCACGAATTTATTTTACATACGATCAAAACCTCTTAGGGTTTTTACTCAGATCGGTTGACAAAGTTTTACTTTCACAGTCATTAAACGCTTGTGTCATTGCTTTCCTTATACTCATTTTCACTTCGTTTAGCTTCTGTTTCTCAGCAAGATTTTTATTTCCTTACAATCTGAGAAAAAGTTTTCTGAGTTTTCGTAGCAATTTTGTAACACGGCTAGTAAGCCATGCTGGGTTTTTCCAGTCCCTTAAAACCTTACACGGAGCAAACTTGTCTGGCGCTTATTGCGCTATTCCTTTGAATTCTTTATATTTGTTCTTCACATCTTCGTTCTCATCACCGGATATTTGATGCTGACTGCTCAGATACTCTGAAATTTGTATACTGCCTCTCTTGGAAAACAAAATTATCTTCTTACCTTTCTGAAAATTCCTTGTTAGACCCCTTGTCATAGATGCTATAACAGCCTTATGATCACTGATAGTTTACGTTAACTGATTTGATAAGTTCAGGTCTGTTTGTCGCCAGTAGATTTAAGACGTTACCATCTCAGATCGGTTCTCTAACCATCTGCTCAAAGATATTTGTCGGGCAAAATATCCAGAACAACGTCAAAAGAATCTCTGTCTCTGGCACCAGTTTTGATAGCATGACACTCCCAATTGATACCTGGCTGGTTGTAGTCACCCCCTATTACAACAACATGGTCGGGAATATTATTAAAGGTATTCTGCAAGTTCTGTCTGAAGCGCTCTACCACTAGGGCTCAGGACCCAGGCGGTCTACAAAAGCATCCGATTACCATCTGTGACCGATCTTTGATACTCAAGGTCACCCATTTCAATTCACAGTCAGAATCCGTGATAACCTCGCTAGGTTTTATCGAGTTTTTTACTGCAATAAGCACGTCGCCACCACTGGCAACTAACCTGTCCTCAAGATAAATATTCCATACTGAACTTAGGATTTGGCTGTCTTAAGGTTCGGTTTCAACCAACTTTGTGTTCCTAATACTATCTGCGCATTATAGTCCTCAGTGGAACTAGTTCTCCAACCTTTCCTTGGATGCTCCTGCAGGTTACTATATCATATTAACCTTTCCCATCTTTGACATGCGACGACAAATATTCTCTGTGGTCAGTGTGCTAATTTACCACGCAAATCATCTACGATGCCAAAGGAGGATTTCTCTAACTTACCAACGACCCATGTGGACGCCACACGTACTCCGCTACCCTAGTAGCCGCTTTCTGTGTGTAGTGCACATCAGACTTATTAAGGGAAATCCTACGTTTCTGCATCCGATAGCGGAGGTCGGGAAATTCGCATCCGATACCGACACTGAGTCGTCTGAGCTCTTGGTTTGGAACTTCCACTCTGCTCCAAACCAGAGAGCCGCAATCAACATTAGGTACGATGGTACAAATTCACTGCTTAGCCTACACCCCGTGTGCGATGCTAGTTGCTTTCCAGAAATCAGCCATCCGCCGAAAGAAGCCGAGGATGCGGCAAGCGATATTCGTGGCAGCGTGTGCCCTTATAAGCAGCCAGTTGCCCCCGATGCGCTATACTGCCGCCGGCAGGGTCGCCTCCACATCACGGATAAGAGCTTTGACAAACATACGAGTACACACTGGCCTTCTTTCTCGCTTTGCCTGCTACTTCCCAGAGGATCTCCATTACTCGCTTAACAATGGAGCGCGAAATGACAAACATGCCCTCTGCACTTGTCCTGACTGGGCAGCAAATCCGTCCGCTGATGTGACAGTAGAGGCATCGCTGAGTTAGAGTTCAGCAGCTGGTACCTGCTGCTAAGGCGAACAGAACCAACCGCCTGACCTGCCACCTCTTTGGCCTTCCACCCAGTGACATGCGAATCCACCATTATCTGTCATCCACTCTCGAATGAAGACGGACCGATGAGATGTTGCATGTTAGAAGATGGAGCGGCACGTGGGTCACCAGGGGAATCCTACGGCACAAAAGATGCATTTCACATCACCCACTGCTGCTACGGTCGCATGTTCTAATCGTACCTCGGGCATGGATGTGTGATGTCCTTAGGTTAGTTACGTTCAGGTTGTTCTAAGTCCAAGGGACATGACCTCAGATGTTAAGTCCCATAGTGCTTAGAGACATTTGAACCATTTTTTCACATCGCCAGCGACCCGATACCACCGAGAGTTTGATCATTAGCCAGAAGCATGTGGGCGGTAGCCAAGGCAGCTTCCAGCTGTTTGCGGACAGTAGCTAATTCTCCTTGTGTCCGCTCACAACAAGCACTAGCCGTATCGTAGTGTGTAAAAAATAGATATAAGATCTCAAATGGAGCTACTGAGTTTGGAATGTACGAGAAATGTAACGAGGAAAATAAAAAGACGCTAAAAGCTGTTCTACAGATTTCTCACTATACCCTGAAACGGCAAGCTCTTATACAGAAATAAAGTTCTTTGGTGAAGTGGATGTATCTACAGTTACCAGTTACTAGAGACTCTGCTTACCCAAAAGCTGCTGCAAGAGGTAAGTATGCAACTAGATTGCACTGCTCTAAAGTATATGCTGTGTACCAGCACGAGATTTAAACTCAGTGGCGTGACATGGAGGTTCTGAGGGCGGGAAATTGTACCAGGAAGCCGTCTTACACAAGGATACGCGCAAAAAAGAGTTAAGCAAAATCAAAAACTTAAAGTAATTTCCTAATAAGTTATCCACACAGCGCAATACACAGGTGCAGTTCACGTCTTTAGAGAAGCAGAAACTAAACTATATTACTGTGTATCAGACACCTGCTGTTGTCGCTACCACTGCTGGCGCGTCCGCTAGGCTAGGCCTCTGCCGGTACACTGACTCATCATGCTGTACCGATTAGGGGCAAAGATACAAGAAAAAGAACAAAATGTATGTGCCGTGTAACTAGTGTAAGGGAAGAGAGTGAGCCGTCAGCCCACAATATCACACACCAAATATTGCGTAAAAGTGAGTATTTACTCGTTGTAAAAGGTGAGATGTCCGGAAATTTGTAAAACAGAGGGAATGAAGGACATATGCTAATAAAGGTGAACAACTCGACAACCTTTAACAACCTTTAACAAAGTAATCGTCTGTTTATTAAGTACTACGGAAATCGAACCATAACAAGTAGTACAACACTATTAAAAAAACACTTGGCGATTCTTGCGGTATGCCACATTTTTTCTTCTCGACAGTGAAATAATTGACCGCAAGCAAGAAATGTCCTTTGGTTGATGTAAGCAGAACTCCGAACGTTTCGTGTAAGCAAATCGTTTGTCACTGATCTGTCTGGAACCAGCGTTCTTTGAAACTGAAATTTCGAACAGAGATCAGAATTCATTGTACATTGGACAACTAAAAAGGCGCTATATGATCGATGTGCTTGTGCTATATTACTGGTGGAAAATTCCACTAATGTCGCTGCAAACGTTTCTGAAGCCGTTCGTTATCTATCGACCAGAGGTATTAAACTTCCTGTTACAACGGCATCGTTCGAGACTTACGAAATCGTAAAGCAGTGCACCTGTGTTTATTAATCCAGAGTGGGGCGAGACGAAAGTACTCGCGTCAGTATTTATTTCCTAAATGTGGCAGCGACAGATTATTATCGTTATTTTTTTCGGAACAACTGCATCTCTTCTGATGGAAACCGCTCGGGCTTTCGCGGTGGATATTGCGGCCGCGGGCCGGAATCACGAAACAGAAGAGCACAGAGAAATTAGTGGCCGTGGTTGGGCGCGTCCGTTATTTGGCGAGAGCTGCTTCTGCTTCTGCCCCGCAAATGCTCCATTCTGCAGGCACTGCTTAAAGCGGAGCTCTCCAGCCGAGAGCATTTCCCTCGATGCTTTTCCGATACAGCTGATGTCGATGTTAACCCGTAATACTGTCACCCTGAACAGGAAACGAACTGTTCATCTACTATGACCAGTGCGTACAAAATGTGCAGTGACCTCTGAGCAAAGAAAATGTTTAATTGAAGACGTCTGAACGCTTCGGCCAAAGATCGTCGTAATTTTTTTCTTGTTTGACTGTATTAAAATGGCCGGCCGGTGTGGGCGAGCGCTTCCACGCCTTTCAGTCTGGAGCCGCGCTGCTGCAACGGTCGCAGGTTCGAATCCTGCCTCGGGCATGGTTGTGTGTGATGTCCTTAGGTTAGTTAGGTTTAAGAAGATCTAAGTCTAGGCGACTGATGACCTCAGATGTTAAGTCCCAGAGTGCTCAGAGCCATTTCTTTTTTGTATCAGGATGGCCACGAGGCGTACTACATTCCAAAAAATCTCGGAATGAATACTAAGTTCTAATATAGCAAACACACAAAAGTACTTGCAAATATAGGATCATTAACATATTAATGCTGATAGAGACTTGTCAGCATTGTGTAAGAGCCAGTGTATCTTTTATTTACGTAGTATTACATACTATTCATATTTACACTCAGTTCGTATCTGAGGAATTCTGTTCTGGCTAACAAAAACACGACATGTGAACACAGTACTAGCTATAAATAGTACTCAAGCTTAATCTAAAGGTCTGTCCAAACAAGGAGATCTTAACTTAAGCCTGTGAGTATATGTACCATTAACTTATGCACAACTGCCCAGACAGCTATGTCCGTGATTATGGAACAAGATCTAGACTGAACTGACCTTTACAAATACAGAATCAAAATAAAATTCAAAATAGAAGTTTCTGCCAAGGAGATTAAAGAGATTGCTCAAACGAACTTACTTAAAATGCAGTTAAAAAGTAGGCCTACCTGTTAAGCAAAACATTTTATACAGTGGAATATAACTTAGATAACCCCGGTTAGGGGTTTAATAACAAATTTAACACAGTTAAATCACAATAATAATAATAAGAAGAAGAAGCAGAAGAAAAAGAAAAATAACAATGAAAAGTCTGTTAAGCAAAACATTTTATACAGTGAAGTATAACTTAGATAACCCCGGTTAGGGGTTTAATTACAAATTTAACACAGTTAAGTCATAATAATATTGAGAAGAAGAAGAAGAAAAAGAAAAAGAATGAAAAGTCTATAATATCACGTAACTATGAAACACATGTGCTTCTTCCTCTTCTCTTTTCGCTGAAAAACATTACTTTAGAAGTTTTACAGTGTGTAATAGTAAAACAACTTTTCTCCTTTCTGATCTCAAGATGTCACTTATTATACAGGGATGCTGCCTGAATTCTTCAGGCTCGCACGATAGCAGAACTCCATGAATTCCGATGCACGAAATGGAGACCAGGCATTGTCGCTATGGCCCTGATGCATGGTGATAGTGTATGTAATGTTAAATTATTACACAATGGGTATATGCCGTGTGTGTATTGTGTACAGTGCCTGGTAGTGGCAAAATGAATGACCAGCATAGCCCGTTAGCCTTCTGCATTATTAAATAACTTTTTTGCAAAACAGCATTGCGTACCAGGTTGGCTCTGAGCACTATGGAATTTAACTTCTAAGGTCATCAGTCCCCTAGAACTTAGAACTACTTAAATCTACTAACCTAAGGACATCACACACATCCATGCCCGAGGCAGCATTCGAACCTCCGACCGAAGCGGTCGCTCGGCTCCAGACTGTAGCGCCTAGAACCGCCCGGTCACCCCGGCCGGCTGCACACCAGGGATTGCATGAGGTAGCAAGGTTTTGAACAGATTGGATTTGTATTCCGCAGGTTGGAGGTTATATTCTTAATGCTGTCATACTGATTTACGTTTCTCCATGTATTTCCTAAAATTTTTCAGGAAATTGACGGGATGTTTGTCACTATAAGGCAACAGCCGAGTATCTGTCCTAACCTTGTGAAACTAAACATGTAAATACGTAAATGCCTATGTAGAGAATAACAGTTTGATAAGCTTGTCAGGGTGTTGCAGGATAGGTTGTGGTCAGGAATAATTGTTAAGAAAAAGATCGATACGTTGCGCCGAGTTAATTATCATTGAAGATAGCCAATAAGGCAGTTGCGCGCCTATTTCAAGCTGCCGCCAGATATAAGTAGTAGTGTCAGATGTTCTCATAGAGTAGATGATAGTATACGAGACTGCTCCGCCGTTGGCTCTGATTTGATCTTAGTACCGATTCATCTCCAACTTTTGTGTCGTTCTCTTGGAAAGAAAGCCAAGAACAAGTTTGGCGATACCCCGTGTCCGCTTGCATCTGCGCGCTTAACAGTCTGATTGGCTGACTACAATGCTGATTATCTCGAGAACGGCGCCAATTATCGATTTTTTCTGATCATTTATTTTTCAGCACAGTCTGCCCTGTAACAGTCTTAAAAAGGTTTCAGGCTCTTTCTGACAAACCTACATATGTGCTGTTATTGTTTTTTGTTCTTAAACTGTAATTCCATGACATGTCACCTAGCGAGGTGGCGCAGTGGTTAACACAATGGACTCGCGTTCGGGAGGACAGCGGTTCAATGCAGTCTCCGGCCATCCTGATATAGGTTTTCCGTGATTTCCCAAATCGTTTCAGGCAAATTCCGGGATGGTTCGTTTGAAATGGCACGGCCGATTTCCTTCCCAATCCTTCCATAATCCGAACTTGTGCTCCGTCTCTAATGACCATGTTGTCGATGGGACGTTAAACACTAATCTCCTCCTCCTCCATGACATGTCCAACATCCTGGTAAAAGCGATCCACGGGTTAATGAAACTACTACTACTCCTACTACTACTACTACCAAAGATGTTATTACTTATTTTCTTGCCTTATTACAGCATGGAGTCTACGAAGAATGGTTTCGGATTCAGCGCACATATGGGCCTATTGCATTCCTATGAGCCAGCCGGTGTGGCCGAGCGGTTCTAGACACTACAGTCTGGAACCGCGGAATCGCTACTGTCGCAAGTTCGAATCCTGCCTCGGGCATAGATGTGTGTGATGTCCTTAGTTTAGTTAGGTTTAAGTAGGTCTAAGTTCTAGGGGACTGATGACCATAGATGTTAAGTCCCACAGTGCTCAGAGCCATTTGAATCGTTTTTGAACATTCCTATGTTCCAGCTGTCTGAAATAGGAAAAAAGACTTGTTTCGTAACTAGTGCAAGAAAATGCCACGGTCTGTCGCATCGTTTCAAAACTAGTGTGATATGGACTTCGAAAGGTTGATCAGAACACTCATTCAGCTAAGATTTATTCATAAATTCTGTTGACACAAAATTACACCAGGAGATGTGTTTTATAAAGCAATACCCTTGGTAATAGCATTAAATAAGTGTAAATTGTAAAATCAAGTGCAGCGAACAACGCAGAGGCTTCATGAACAAAGCTTGTAAGTACGCTGTTTAGGTTGTTATATCGGTAACGCCACGTAGCGCTCTGTATGAAAATCACTGGCTGTGCTGTGTGCAGTCTATGACTAGTTTGCATTGTTGTCTGCCAGTGTAGTGATGGGTAGCTGGATGTTAACAGCGCAGTTGGAGGTGAGCCGCCAGCAGTGGTGGATGTGAGGAGTGAGATGGCGGAGTTTTGATAGCGGATGATCTGGACAGAGACAGTAAATTCGTGAGACTGGATACAGTGAACTGATATATATATATAATGACTTTTGAACATTATTGAGGTAAATACATTGTTTGTTCTCTATCAAAATCTACCACATGCTAACTATGCCTATCAGTAGTTAGTGCCTTCCGTAGTTTGAATCTTTTATGTAGCTGGCAGTAGTCGTACTCGCTGTATTGCAGTAGTTCCAGTAACGAAGATTTTTGTGTAGTAAGTGATTTGTGAAAGGTATAGGTTAACGTTAGTCAGGGCCATTCTTTTGTAGAGATTATTAAAAGTCAGTTTGCTTTGAGCTAAAAAATATTGTGTGTCAGTTTAATCACATTCTCGTATAATTTTTCAAAGGGACATTTCATATGGCGACCCTGCCAGGACATCGTTTTCTCAGACATACCAGAATTAACGCTAAAAATAAAGTTAAATGTGAAAGGGCACCCATGTATAAATTCAAAGTGAAACCAATTTTTACATACTTCCTATCTGAACGGCTATTATATCTGCTAGTGTTTATATTACCACCCTAGGCCCTAGTCGACAAGAATCCAGAAAATATCCTCGTTGTGAAGCACAACTGGCTCTTTATTCTCACGAAGTAAAAAGTGCTACTGTCAGCGGATTTCTAACTAATGTTACATTTCTAGGTTTTCAGGATGCTTTTGACACAGTTCTTCACAAGCTTATATTCAAAGGTAGTGTTATAGGCCCTTTGCTGTTCCTTATCTATATACACGATTTTGGAGACAATCTGAGCAGCCGTCTTTTGTTGTTTGCAGATGACGCTGTCGTTTATCGGCTAATGAAAGTCATTAGAAGACCAAAGCAAATTGAAAAATGATTGAGAAGAAATATCTGAATGGTGCGAAAAGTGGCAGTTGACTCTAAATAACGAAAGGTGTGCGGTCATCCACATGAGTGCTAAAAGGAATTCGTTAAACTTCGGTTACACGATAAATCAGTCAAATCTAAATGCCGTAAATTCAACTAAATACCTAGGAAATACAATTGCAAACAACTTTAATTGGAAGAAACATATAGAAAATGTTGTGGTTAAGACTAACCAAAGACTGCGTTTCATTGGCAGGACACATAGAAAATGACATCGATGTAAGGAGACTGCCTACACTGCATTTGTCCGTCCTCTTTCAGAATACTGCTGCGCGGTGTGGGGACCTTACCAGATAGGACTGACAGAGTACATCGAAAAAGTTCAAAGAAAGTCAGCACGTTTTGTATTATCGTGAAATATGGGAGAAATTGTCACAGAAATGATACAGGATTTTGGCTGCACATTATTAAAAGAAAGGCGTTTTTCGTTGCGACGGAATCTTCTCACGAAATTCCAATCACCAACTTTCTCCTCCAAAAATATTTTGTTAATACCGACATACATAGGAACGATCACCAAGATATAATAAGGGAAATCATAGGTCGTAAGGAAAAATACAGGTGTTCATTCCATATGAAATTGGAATAAAAGAGAATTGTGAAAGTGGTTCGACGAACCCTCTGCCAGGCACTTAAATGTGATTTGCAGAGTATCCATGTAGATATAGATGTGGATGTAAATGTTGCCTAGGGGATATAAACGCAGTTTTGCAACTGGATTCATAATTTTCTCTCTGACAGGAACTGACTAAAAGTCATCGAGTGTAACAGAGGTGACGTCCGGCATTCCCCAAGGAAATGCTTAGGCCCTGTGCTGCATAAACAAATCCAGCTGCAGTGCCCGGTGCTGCTCGGAGTGTTTAAATCTGCCACACAAAGTGATTGGTCCTGTGCCTTGTTGATACTGATAGCGAATGCAAGCCGCATGGGAGACTGCAATCGCTTATAATCGTAGGGCATATTTGAAACATTCGGTGTTAACGAAATGCGACGAATGAATAACTCATTATCTGTATGCAGAACATGATTAGTTACGCTATCTACTGTTACATTTTGCGATAAGTATCCCATTGTGATTTTCGTGAATACTTCTATTTTTTCAGCTTAGTTTTCACTGTTTTACGAAGGGCTGTGTCTGGTTACTATTAAAACAGTTCCAACAATTCACGTCACAGTCCGGCAAATATCGGCTGTTCGATCCTTTGATCGGCCCGCGATCTAGCGGCTTTTGTTGGTACTACACTCCTGGAAATTGAAATAAGAACACCGTGAATTCATTGTCCCAGGAAGGGGAAACTTTATTGACACATTCCTGGGGTCAGATACATCACATGATCACACTGACAGAACCACAGGCACATAGACACAGGCAACAGAGCATGCACAATGTCGGCACTAGTACAGTGTATATCCACCTTTCGCAGCAATGCAGGCTGCTATTCTCCCATGCAGACGATCGTAGATATGCTGGATGTACTCCTGTGGAACGGCTTGCCATGCCATTTCCACCTGGCGCCTCAGTTGGTCCAGCGTTCGTGCTGGACGTGCAGACCGCGTGAGACGACGCTTCAGCCAGTCCCAAACATGCTCAATTGGGGACAGATCCGGAGATCTTGCTGGCCAGGGTAGTTGACTTACACCTTCTAGATCACGTTGGGTGGCACGAGTACATGCGGACGTGCATTGTCCTGTTGGAACAGCAAGTTCCCTTGCCGGTCTAGGAATGGTAGAACGATGGGTTCAATGACGGTTTGGATGTACCGTGCACTATTCAGTGTCCCCTCGACGATCACCAGATGTGTACGGCCAGTGTAGGAGATCGCCCCCCACACCATGATGCCGTGTGTTGGCCCTGTGTGCCTCGGTCGTATGCAGTCCAGATTGTGGCGCTCACATGCACGGCGCCAAACACGCATACGACCATCATTGGCACCAAGTCAGAAGCGACTCTCATCGCTGAAGACGACACGTCTCCATTCGTCCCTCCATTCACGCCTGTCGCGACACCACTGGAGGCGGGCTGCACGATGTTGGGGCGTGAGCGGAAGACGGCCTAACGGTGTGCGGGATCGTAGCCCAGCTTCATGGAGACGGTTGCGAATGGTCCTCGCCGATACCCCAGGAGCAACAGTGTCCCTAATTTGCTGGGAAGTGGCGGTGCGGTCCCCTACGGCACTGCGTACGATCCTACGGTCTTGGCGTGCATCCGTGCGTCGCTGCGGTCCGGTCCTAGGTCGACAGGCACGTGCACCTTCCGCCGACCACTGGCGACAACATCGAAGTACTGTGGAGACCTCACGCCCCACTTGTTGAGCAATTCGGCGGTACGTCCACCCGGCCTCCCGCATGCCCACTATACGCCCTCGCTAAAAGTCCGTCAACTGCACATACGGTTCACGTCCACGCTGTCGCGGCATGCTACCAGTGTTAAAGACTGCGATGGAGCTCCGTATGCCACGGCAAACTGGCTGACACTGACGGCGGCGGTGCACAAATGCTGCGCAGCTAGCGCCATTCGACGGCCAACACCGCGGTTCCTGGTGTGTCCGCTGTGCCGTGCGTGTGATCATTGCTTGTACAGCCCTCTCGCAGTGTCCGGAGCAAGTATGGTGGGTCTGACACACCGGTGTCAATGTGTTCTTTTTTCCTGGGTCCCCTCCACAAAATCAACCAGCCAACCTACCTAGGAGATGTGAATGGTGCACTTGAGAGTCTTAATTTGCGAATGAATGTTACGTAGCTTCTTAAAAATATGTGTGGCAATTTATGAAATATTAATTGCATTGTATTTTTTTTCCTGTTCATATAAGGGACTTCTTAACGTTTCTAGCATCCATTGTATAAATAAGCGTAAACGTGTTTTCTCCCATTCTTCATTAGTATTGCGTTTTATCAGCAGTTGTTCATTTAGTCTACTTTGGTACAAGAGTTGTGTAATTTTCTCTTCTTATAAGTGCACTTTCAATACAGTTTCTTTATTTCTGTATTATTCCTCCTTCTCCATTTAATAAAAATATTACTGAATTCTGGTCCGACGAGATGTCGCTTCCTGGATGTACTCTTATATCAGTTATTAGTAGTGATGCCTTTTGTTAAATATCATATCGTCAGTTAATTACCTTTGACCGCGAGATGACCATATATGTCCTTGTAACTATCCTAATTTACAGCTTGATATTAACTTTGAGTTGTATGTGCTGTCTCTGCGTCACATACAATAGCCAGGGGAGACGGACTACCTGCAACATGCGTACATGTCTGTGAAAATTGCAAGCGTTATCACATGGTAAAACTGAAAACTTTACACTTGATAATAGCTAACTGATTAAATTCAGAGCCTGTATTTTCATATTCTAAGTGAAACTTACGCCTGAAAAAGTTTTATACGTTGATGAATCGCATGTAAAGGAGAAAAGAAACAAGCAAACTGATGTATAGCGCTTTTATATCAGTGTATGTAATATAGATATTAGCACTAAATTCTTATTTTGCTTGCTGACCTATTCCTCCTATATACAGTATGCCACAGTGCAATTTTATTACATTAGAATATGGGTTATTAAGCCGACATATTAAAATATACGTTTGACAAAAACTAAGCTCCACAGTGATGTGTGTCAGTGAAATATAATGCAGCACGATATTGCGCTGAACATGGCTGTTCCTGAGAAGGTCAGATGCAAGGTTTGTTTAGTTGCATCACTCCTATAGCATAAACAGTATCTCATTAAATTTATTTGAGAGTTCCAAAGAGAATTTTTTGTTCACTTCAGAACTCCACGGTAATTATTGTTCAATTTATATGAAATTGCAAGATTCGAACAGATTCAAAGAAAGATCACTTTTAATTAAATTTTTCAGTCGTTTCTCAAACGAGGTTTATACGTGAGGTGCTCGTCTCATCTCCTAGTTCACTGTAACTACCTGCGTCCAGTATTTACGCCGCTATAGTGGGTCCCAAGCTGTTCGCAAGCACGTTTTACGTCTTCAGACTTACTGACGACACAGAAGTATATCTTGGCTGCTTCAACGAGACAATATTGTGTGTATGCCTCGGTATCTTATGGATGTGCTATGTAAAGGTGAAAAATTAAAAGTCTGATGTCCACTTCAAAATGTAGCTCGTGCTATGACTCGTTAAGTCCATTCAGTTGTTAGGAAAATGTTAGGGTCTACCGATGCTACAATTCAATCTACATCTATAGTCTGCAAACTACTTAAGTGCGCGACAGAGGGTGATTCTCTTTACACTATGTATTACGACATATTATCTTTCCATTCACGCAATGCAGCCTGGGTTGAACAACACCTTGAATATCGGTATGAGATCTGTAAGTAGCCCAGTTTCGTTTCCAGGCTCCCTACGAGTGTGGAGTTGTAGTGGGTTCTACCATACATCTAGGATTCTCACTTAATACTGGTTCTTCAAATTTTGTTCTTAGGCTTTTGTGGGACAGTTACCGTTCTTCTTCCAGCCTCTCTCACTTGAAGTGTTTCAGAATTTACGTAATGGCTCCCGAGAGACAAATAAACCTGTGATCACTCGTGCTGCCCTTTTTTGTAGACGTACGTCCGCCCCCCCCCCCCCCCCCTCACTACAGTGCCACACACTTGAGCAATATTCTGGGATTCGTAGCGCTAGTGGTTTGTCTGCAATCTTCTCTATAGTCTGACTATATTTTCCCTGTATCTTACAAATGAACCGAGGTCTGAAACCTGATTTACTTACGATTGAGGGTATGTGATCATTTCGTTATACATTCCCACACATCATAACACTTAAATATTTATGCTCGGGGTTTAAGTGGAGTAGCATTCTGGCGAGGTTGTGCGGACGTGGGCTCAATTTTACTAACAACTTATTAAAATCCAAGTGCCAATACGCAAAATAGAAATCGTTCTGCCAAAATAATCAAAGTCTTGGTAACCCAAATAAACCTAATTAGGGCTCGAAAAATAACACAATATATCCACTTTAAAATAACAATATCCGACCCAGAATAAATCTGGCCTTACAAAGGAAACCAAGTGCAACATAAGAAGTAACAGTATATTTATTTCGGCCTTCAGAGTACACTATAATAATCAACTCATCTAGAACAGAAACCATTAACATATTCCTTGCTCAGTCACTACTAATTACACCTAATCACCAACTACCAATTACACCAGCCAACGACGCCCTCTTACGTTTAAATAGCCAGAAATACATTTATAAATATGATAAATTAGTGAGAGTACACATAAGTCAACAGATGTATCTATAACAGCAAAATCGTAGCACATTCAAATTCATTGTTTACATAACAGAGTCACTGTTGTTATAGAAACAATTTTGGCTTTCATTTAAGCAGCACAATTCCACGTCCAGCGTATACTCTCTTAACAGACACGTTTCAGAACGTTCACCATCGCATGACCCGTGAGCGCTCAACAAACAAGTCGTTACAGAACGCTCACAAATTTCTACATCTACATCTACATCTAAGTGATTACTCGGCTATTCACAATAAAGTGCCTGGCAGAGGGTTCAACGAATCACCTCCAAGCTCCCTCTCTACCGTTCCACTCTCGAACGGCACGCGGGAAAAACGAGCACTTAAATTTTTCTGTGTGAGCCCTGATTTCTCTTATTTTATCGTGATGATCATTTCTCCCTATGTAGCTGGGTGCCAACAGAATGTTTTCGCAGTGGGAGGAGATAACTGGTGACTGAAATTTCATGAGAAGATCCCGTCGCAATGATAAACGCCTTTGTTTTAATGATTGCCACTTCAATTCACGTATCATGTCCGTGACACTACCTACCCTATTTCGCGATAATACAAAACGAGCTGCCCTTCTTTGTACTTTTTCGATGTCATCCGTCAGTCCCGCGGATCCCACACCGCACAGCAATACTCCAGAACAGGGCGGACAAGCGTGATGTAAGCAGTCTCTTTAGGAGACCTGTTGCACCTTCTAAGTGCTCTGCCAATCAATCGCAGTCTTTGGTTTGATCTACCCACAATATTATGTATGTGATCGTTCCAATGTAGGTTATTCGTAATTGTAATCCCTAAGTATTTAGTTGAATTTACAGACTTTATATTTGTGTGACTTATCGCATAATCGAAATATAGCTGATTTCTTTTAGTACGCATGTGAATAACTTCACACTTTTCCTTATTCACGGTCAACTGCCACTTATCCCGCCATACAGATACCTAATCTAAATCACTTGGCAAGTCGTTTTGATCATCTGATGACTTTACAAGACGGTAAATGACAGTACCATCTGCAAACAATCTAAGGCGGCCACTCAGAATGTCTCCTATGTCGTTAATATAGACGAGGAAAAAATGGTTCCAATGGCTCTGAGCACTATGGGACTTAACAGCTGTGGTCATCAGTCCCCTAGAACTCTGAACTACTTAAACCTAACTAACCTAAGGACATCACACACATCCATAGCCGGGGCAGGATTTGAACCTGCGGCCGTAGCGGTCGTGCGGTTCCAGACTGTAGCGCCTAGAACCGCTCGGCCACTCCGGCCGGCAGACAGCAACAATAGAGGGCCTATAACACTTCCTTGGGGAACGCCAGATATTTCTTCTGTTTACCGCAGCACACTGAATTACAATTGACGTACACCTTTACACATTGGGATGTGGTAAACGCTGTGCCTTGACTTCAAGCAGCGTTGATCAGGATACCACCATTGACTCCCAAAAACACTTGCTCCTTGTAATTTGCAGAAGCCGTTCCTCGCCTTCCCCTCGAGACCATACAAGACGTCAGCCTTTGCTGTCTTCACGATCGCCGGCCGGTGCCGCTCCACACTAACACCGGTGAGGCCCATTAGCTCCACGTAGACAGCTTCGCTCGCGTCTCTCCAGGACCTGACAGCTCCCACGGCACTCCTCGGACCAGCAATGTCGACGACAAGCAAGTGTGGCCATCGCGCCGTACAACGCCCCGGCGCCGGACCTGAGCATGTGAGCCACTGCTCACGGCGTAGTCCGGCGCTTGTTCCATCTGAAGTCGCTGCTTCCTCACCGACTGAATTCGGCCACCGTTGGTCCACTCTACTATAGCTGAGTTGGCGTATGTTGATCCCTGACATCTGCAGAGGGCTGGGCGCGGCAGATTTGCGAGTGTACTTCAACCAATAACGAACGTACTGCTGTTTTCTATAGATCTCTATGATAACGCCTCTGTGTTGTTACAGCTCTCCAGACGGCTATTGTTTACGCCTGCCGATGAAAGCTGGCAAAAGCGCTGTGAACTGTTAGAGAGCGTCTTACGCCGTCTTGACTATAGCTGCCCGACGGCGGCACTCAAGGCGGTCACGTGCCCAGCAGCGGCCACACGCACGCGGCACCACTGCCACATACCAGAAAACATGTTCGCTGTCACCGGGAAAGCTAGCCGCCATTCGACATTGTAGAGAATGTGTACCAGTTCACAGTATCAGTAAAATTATGGCAATACATTTCTGCGTTTTTGCGTCTTGTGATGTGTACAGTTTTACCGTTTCTGGACATTTACAACAGTTGCTAATATTTGTATCACTTGAAATTTTGTGTGGATCTGTATCAACAATTGTGCAGCTTTTTCTCAGGTACTGCTAACTTCACCATGATAGTTTTTTTCTTTAAATGTCTGTTAGTGCCACATATACGGACACAGCCATGGGCACAAGGTGATTTTTGAACTGTAATATTTTTTTCTGACAGGTCTTTGTATAATGTGCTACACTCTATCCACTAATATGGCACAATGGCATGATTTTCTAGCTCACAACAAACACGTTTTAGAATAAAAGTACTTCTGAAGACCAAAAGATAACAGCGAAGTCTGTGGAAACTGACCTTCGAAAATAAAGAAGACTTTATCGACCATGGCTGTAGAAACCTTTTTACCGAGTAGAAAAGATCGCTCCTTCTGATTTCTCACATGGGGAAGTATTAGCGATTTGATGGAATTCCACTTTCCTGCAGGCACATGAACCACAGATTTATCTTTAATGGGGATAGAAGCTGAAGTATTCGATGAGAGTAGTCAAAGCAAGTTCGATACTTACAATGCAACGGTGGTGTAGTAATTATGACATCTGTCTAGCAAATCGAAGACACGAGTTTAAGTCATGCTCATGACGCAAATTTTAATTCATTGCTTCAGCTTCTGTCCTTATCGAATATAAAGTTGAGACATGTGTCTCCAGCAAAATGTAATTTCATCACACCAATAGGTAACCTGTGCCTGAAATACCAGGAAGGATTTCTCCATTACGCACAAGCTGGGGCGCTATTGAACTGTCTATTAGCTCGCTAAGACTGACGTTTTAGGAAGGGGAAAATGGGCTGAAGGTGTGATAAAGTTTGTTTTAGGGAGGACGCTGGACTAGGATAGTACGTGCAGAAGTAGTAGCCACGATGCTACTGTGGTGTAGTGGTCAGCACATCTGCCTAATAAGAGGAGAAACAGGTACAAGTCCTAGCCATGACACAAATTTTGATTAAATGTTTTAGCTCCTATGGTTATCGAATATGAGATAACTCAGCCATCTACTAAAAGACGAGAGAGAAATGCCTTGGAAAATACTAGGACATAATAGAGGAGATAAGACATGGATATGAAGGCCTAGGGAAGATCTGTACCTGACCCTGAGAACAGTGTGAGAAGAAAATGGAATGAAAATGGGAAGTTTTCCGGACAAGTGATCACGGCAAGTACGGATACAGTGACGAAAAGAGTATGACAAACTGTAGGGAGGACAAGAAGAAAGACTGGAACCAAATGGGTTGGTGAATTCCTAAAGGAGTGGTCGGAAATGGGGATCAAGGTGGTACGAAAGGAAAATTGGTTGGACAAGCAGGTACGCACCCACAAAAACACCAGAGGTAGACCAAAGAGAAAGGTAAATGGAAGGGTGGTCCCAGTGAAGCAGACAAGAGCAAACTGAACATCTCGTAAGAAGAGCGGGAGAGAAGAATACAAACGGTGAAGAGGTTCCTGGAACAGAAGAAGAAAATGCATTCCGTGAAGGGGCTGTCCTTGTCTCTCCCAGCTACATTTCATTTGTGTATCTTAACCAGTTTATTCTCCTTGGGACACAGAATGGGTCGTTGCGGAAGTTTGTGCTCCTATGCATGCCTCACTTGAGGAGTTCCTCCACAGGCTCTGCCAGGATGTAATAGGATCGCCATGTAGTACTACTTGTAGACACATAAATAAGCATTCTGTATACGGCTATAATTGGAAAGGTGTCAGAGAAGCTAACGAATTTTTCCTGAATGATAGCTTCTAATAGCTAAAACTTTGAAATACAGGTACTTCCCGATCTCCTTTGTGACACTCGAAGGAAATTCCCCTTCGAGTCTCACAAAGGATATATGGAAGTACCTATAATTCATTGTATCAGAGCATCGGTATTATGACATCCTGTTAAGAGAAACATTTTCAAAATGGGATCAAGCTGGGAACATCTCCAGAACTCAGCATTTTAACGTATTTACTGCTGTATTGATATACACTCCTGGAAATGGAAAAAAGAACACATTGACACCGGTGTGTCAGACCCACCATACTTGCTCCGGACATTGCGAGAGGGCTGTACAAGCAATGATCACACGCACGGCACAGCGGACACACCAGGAACCGCGGTGTTGGCCGTCGAATGGCGCTAGCTGCGCAGCATTTGTGCACCGCCGCCGTCAGTGTCAGCCAGTTTGCCGTGGCATACGGAGCTCCATCGCAGTCTTTAACACTGGTAGCATGCCGCGACAGCGTGGACGTGAACCGTATGTGCAGTTGACGGACTTTGAGCGAGGGTGTATAGTGGGCATGCGGGAGACCGGGTGGACGTACCGCCGAATTGCTCAACACGTGGGGCGTGAGGTCTCCACAGTACATCGATGTTGTCGCCAGTGGTCGGCGGAAGGTGCACGTGCCCGTCGACCTGGGACCGGACCGCAGCGACGCACGGATGCACGCCAAGACCGTAGGATCCTACACAGTGCCGTAGGGGACCGCACCGCCACTTCCCAGCAAATTAGGGACACTGTTGCTCCTGGGGTATCGGCTGGGCTACTGTCCCGCACACCGTTAGGCCGTCTTCCGCTTACGCCACAATATCGTGAAGCCCGCCTCCATTGGTGTCGCGACAGGCGTGAATACAGGGACGAATGGAGACGTGTCGTCTTCAGCGATGAGAGTCGCTTCTGCCTTGGTGCTAATGATGGTCGTATGCGTGTTTGGCGCCGTGCAGGTGAGCGCCACAATCAGGACTGCATACGACCGAGGCACACAGGGCCAACACCCGGCATCATGGTGTGGGGAGCGATCTCCTACACTGGCCGTGATCGTCGAGGGGACACTGAATAGTGCACGGAACATCCAAACCGTCATCGAACCCATCGTTCTACCATTCCTAGACCGGCAAGGGAACTTGTTGTTCCAACAGGACAATGCACGTCCGCATGTATCCCGTGCCACCCAACGTGCTCTAGAAGGTGTAAGTCAACTACCCTCGCCAGCAAGATCTCCGGATCTGTCCCCCATTGAGCATGTTTGGGACTGGATGAAGCGTCGTCTCACGCGGTCTGCACGTCCAGCACGAACGCTGGTCCAACTGAGGCGCCAGGTGGAAATGGCATGGCAAGTCGTTCCACAGGACTACATCCAGCATCTCTACGATCGTCTCCATGGGAGAATAGCAGCCTGCATTGCTGCGAAAGGTGGATATACACTGTACTAGTGCCGACATTGTGCATGCTCTGTTGCCTGTGTCTATGTGCCTGTGGTTCTGTCAGTGTGATCATGTGATGAATCTGACCCCAGGAATGTGTCAATAAAGTTTCCCCTTCCTGGGACAATGAATTCACGGTGTTCTTATTTCAATTTCCAGGAGTGTATATCACAACTTAAATAGTGGCACTGTCGGGCAATTGCGGCTAGAATTCTTGTCAGTAGCAGCAATCAAGCGGAGATTTTCAGTGTAAGGAACCGAATTGGGCTCTTCCACAAGTCGTAAAGCAGATTCATTAAATGTTACTGTCACATAAACGACACTATAAAATACCTTAGTGCTGGCTGTTCACAAACACTATAAAGAGAATTGACTCTTGCTCATTTCTGACGTATAATTTCCTTCATACTCTGTCCTGACGATTCAGTTACCTGCTACCTCTTACTTGACACGCTGAGATTAAAACATAGGATTGTTTATTTCGCTTTAACTTCCGAATAAAATATTTTTGTGTTCTTGAATATCAGTGTGTTGTGTGTGGAGATTTTACACTGTCGTCTTATACTGTCAGTAGTAACGCTTGCAATATGTAATTTAGCATTAACACCAATTTACGATAACGTGTGAAATTTTTTGATACAGAATAGTGCAGGAAACAAATCGTTGTATTACTTAGATGTCATTTGGACGTCCTTCACTTATGATAAACGAAATCATACTGCTCTATGTATGTCTCTTGTCTTTACTTTCAATAAGTGTTATGTTAATTTTTCAAAGAATGGTTGTGGTCATTGCCGGGAGTGTTACAGTTACAAGAAGTGTAAAGTCAGAGCTCCAACGTACATCTACATTAATGACCCTTCTTCGACTTTCCCTTCCTCCTATGTTCCACAATGTATCTCTGACCGTGTCTATTACTTAACGCATTTGCTTCTTTGCTACAGCAGCACATCCCAAAGATCTAGAGAAACATATTTAAATAAAATAAAGTCTTTATTACGTATTGTATGATTTTAGATTAACTGCAGCAGACCGTCGCCAGTTCACGGTGTTGCAAATCATTTGGCTATCTGGGTACGGATTCCAATACCATTTATAACGACATATTAGAAAGCGTCTCCCTTTTTTCCTTGTTTTAATAATACTATTTTATTCTAGAGGAAATACGGTAGTTTGACTGTAATTGGGTTATTCGACATGAAGGAAAAACACTTGCGTATGAGACGTGCGGTCATAATTCGTAAAGTCTAGAGTAATCCGTTTAGAAAACGTTACCGTTGTAAAACAATATCCCTCTTTTGTCTGACATAATTCACTTGTTGCTTGCCTCTTCACCTTTCCTCTTCGTAGCTGCGACCTTTTAAGAAGCATGTATCAATGCAAGTTTCTTTAAGTGAAAAAATGCTCATTTGTGCTTAAACCTGGTGTCATGTTATTTTATTTTTTACAACTAATACCCTTGGTAAGCCATTGACAGGTTTTACGCAGGAAATGCCAGTGAGTCTAATTGTATGAAGGCAAAAGATCGGCTTATACGATGCGTTTTTAGCTACGATTACTGCTGTCTCGCTGAAATCGCTATGAACTTTAGTAATTATTCAGAACCAGCCTCTTTCTTAATTTACAAATTCAGATTTTCTAGTGAGAACAGTGCTGGCACACGGATATGAAAACAAGAGATCAAGCCAGTTATTCCCGCAACTTACAGCATTTCGTTCAAAATTAACATTTCTTTTAATCGTCACTTTAATTCTCCAATTATGGAGCTAAATGTTGTACAAGAAACTTGATAAAATTTCCTATTTGCTACATTTTAAGTATAATATAATTACACTTGGATACAGATCACTGATCAGTATATTACAATATACTGTCAAACCCCTGAAGTTTGCTATTGATATAGAACACCATGAAACTTGTGCTTGTGTGTAGAGAGAAATTAACCATCCCGAATCTCTGCTACTGTAATGTTTTTAAAAAAATATGATATCTTCTCACTCACATTTAAAACGTATAATTCACTGTTGGATGCTCAGAACCAACCACATACGTACCAGAACGTTACACACTAACCTACTGGAACTTTGCTCTAGCAGGAGGAATGTTTCGTGGTATAACAAAGCATTAAGGAAACGATCAGTGAAGTGTTTCTTGCGGAATGTTGGTCTCTGTGGTACCGAAGCATGGACACTGATGTCGAAACACTTGAAATGATTGGGAGAAATTTGAGATGCGTATCTCGAGAAGAATGTAGGTGTGACACGGAGAGATAAGGTAAGTAACGGTGATGTGTCAGAGAGGGTGATGGAGAAAAGGGAAATTCTGGAAACAAATACGGAGAGGTGAAAATTTTCTAATGAATGAAAAGAGATAGCATAATAAAGGATACAATAAAACTAATGGTGAGTGGGAAGAGGCCCAGAGGAAGAAGAAGATGGCAGTTAACTGAAATCCAGAGCAATGGCTCTTATTTAAATACGGAAAGGGTGGCGGAAAACCATAAGGACTGGGGAACGCAGAACTTGCAGTGATGGACCTGCTCTAGAAGAACCGTTCTTTCACCATCATAATCATCGTTGGCATCGTCATCATCGTCATCACCATCATCATCATTATTGTCGTAGTCGACCTCCTCTCTGTCGTCATCGTAGTCATCACCGTCGTCTTACACTACAAAACAGAATACCACAGGTACTACATAATTTTTTTTTGTACGCAGCTCGTGGTTTTGCGGTAGCGTTCTCGATTCCCCCGCCCGGGTTCCCGGGTTCGATTCCCGGCGGGGTCAGGGATTTTCTCTGCCTCGTGATGACTGGGTGTTGTGTGATGTCCTTAGGTTAGTTAGGTTTAAGTAGTTGTAAGTTCTAGGGGACTGATGACCATAGATGGTAAGTCCCATAGTGCTGAGAGCCATATTTTTTTTTCTTTTGACTCAGCAGAGGAGATTGTGCGAGCAAAGTGTATCGAATCTTCTTCTTCTTCTTCTTGCCCGCGTAAATCAATAAATCACGAAAGATTTCTTTCCTTGGGGAGCTCGTTCCGGCAATTTTTGTAATTTTTATGTGATCCTGGAATGAATGAGTGATTGAATGTAGCATGGCCAGAGACTCTCCTCGGGAGACAGGTGGCCCGGTACAAGTCTTTGACGCCACTTCGGCAACTTGGGGATGAGATGATGATGAAGACAACATAGCACCCAGTCCCGCAGCGAAGAAAATCTCCGACCCAGCCGGGAATCGAACCCGGGTTCCTTTGCATGGCATTCTGTCGCGCCATTCAGCTATCGAGGTGGACATATTCTGGAATGATAATGCAATATTTTATAATATTATACGACAAAAGTATATTGCTTAGTTGTTTGCTCTGTCACATATGTCACAATATATTATGGTGCAGTAGTTTAATATTTATATTAATGTTAACGGTTGTTTAGTTTATGCTTAGAATAATATAAAACGTATTCGTCTATAATAAAGCCTTAGCCTATATGGATGTGAAAGAAGGACATAAAGGACAGATATGAACAGAAAAGAAGCGTTTGGAATCCATTGCTGCAGAAGATCAGCTGGGAATGGCGAGTACTTAATGAAGACCTTTTGAAGAGAATCGAAGAGATCAGAGCTTTATGGGACTACCTAACTGACGGAAGGAATTGGTTGCATACGATGCATCCTAAACTATCAAGAAATAGTTAATTTGGTAACAGAGGGAACTGTGGAGAGTGTAAATCGTAGAGGGAGATCAAGTTTGACTGCAGTGAACGTGTTCAGGTGAACGCAGGTGCAACAGTCTGCGGGGATGAAGCGGCTTGCACAGGATAGGCCAGGATGGAGAGCTGCATAGAAGCACAGAATCAGTCTTCGGGCTGTAGTCTACAACAACAAACAATGGTTTTACAACACAAAAATAATAATGATGTAATATTCCGTTGTGAAACAGAGCGTTGCCTGCAGGAAAGAAAATCAATTATTTGGTGTGTACATGACTCAGAATTGTTACGTTATTCATCTTCACTCTTAAAGAATACACCGATGTCGTGAACGAAGAAATACCGTCAATTAATTTTGGAAGCGCCGTAATGACTCTGAAAACATCGAGTGGGGCGCTATCGGAGTTATTTTATTGTTAGTCTCAATGCATCTGACAGTTATAACTTAATCAGGTTTGATTAACAGAAGAGATAGAGAAGATCAAGCGAAGAGTGGCACGTTTTCATTACAAACGCTAGAGCTCGGGCGCTGCGTCGCTAAATGACCACGAGAAAAAGAGAAATGTGGGAAGTCACAAGACAGCTCAATGACAGTGTTCGTCCAACACATCATTTGCTAACTGAACAAGAAGGGTGACAATAACAGTTACGCCAGAAGAACAGTCTGCCAGATTACAAATGTTGGCTTTCAGAGTACAGACGTGGTTGCACAATAGATGGGAAATTATGTATCAACAGTAATGAGTGAATTATAATCATACCATCTACTGGAATTACGGCTATCTTTGATTCCGTGATTAGTGAATACAGCTTGCTGGTTGAATACTATTCATTGAACTGAGCGTTTGTTCCTAGCTCAGCTATCGGCTCACTGACAGAGGAATGCCAGCACTGCGCACTGAAAATCTGTGTCCCACATGTGCAACATACCTGTACTACAAGCAACTCACTTCTCGTTTCTTCTTCATTGAGCTCAGAGTACACATCTCTCTTCCTGAAATTAACAGGACCAGTTTTGAGAGACATTTGAGTATACAAAACTGTAATAGCGGGATAACCTTACGTAAACATAACCTTTGATAAACTCTAGAAGGCTAAAACAAACGCAAACGTTTGATGTTCTACAGACGTGCACGAAATCCTCTAGCTAATTTCCACATGAGTAAAATATCAAAGGTACTTACACAGCTCTTTTTTATTATTATTTTATTTAGCTGTACGTACAGCAATTCTGCAACCCAATGTAAAAGTTCTGATTTCCACTGCAATCCATTTTTCCACGGTAATGAATAAACATTGCGTGCCCTCCAGCCAAATGTATACGTTCCCAGTTGACATTACATCGACAGTACGTGAGTCAGTTTAGTTTTTAATTTGGTATCGCGGCGGTCAGTGACTTTAGAAAAAGCTGAGTTCTTTTTAAGGAATGAATACCGCGAACTTCACTTCATTAGCTAGGAACGATGAAGAACAGACCACAGCGTTTGGATATTTACTTTTAATACTAAGAAGCCATTTGAATCTGGATCATCCCGTAAAATCTGTATTATGATAGAAGAACGGAAGACACAAATGTCTGGAAGGTTTCAGTGAAAATGTGGTGCATCTGTAAAAGAAAATCGCATAGAACAATGTGACCAATTCTAGAATACTGTTCCAGTGTTAGGAGTCCTTATAAAGTAGGCTGGACCATATACAATGAAAGAAATCAGAGACGAGCTGCAGGAATAGTAACAGGTCACTAAAGGCTACGCGAAAGAGAAATGCTCGGTGAATATAAATAGGAATTCTTTCGAGAAATACGATGTAAATATTCCGAAACACTGTTGTGTAACCGTAGGGCACCCGTTCTCAACACGCCTATGCAACTATTATTACTGCCACTAACGTTTAATTTCCATAGGATCATAGAGGCAGGTGAGAGAATTCATGGTGCGTGCAGAGGCACTTAGTCGTTATTCACCTCCTCAACACATGATTCGACAAGAACGAAAACTAACATTGTTATACTGTACCATCCGCCATCCAATTTACAGTGGCATGCGGAATATGGTGGCTGTATAGTAATTTATAACACACATTTTGCACACATTCACGTTAACACTTCAGCAAGGACAGTGGCCAATAAATGTGTCCCTCTTAGAGTGAGAAACACGGATACATCCTCCTCTCTTTAGCTCTCTCTCTCTCTCTCTCTCTCTCTCTCTCTCTCCCTCTCTCTCTCCACGCACACACTCACACACATACTCATCGACTAATGTTAAAGGCCACCTATTAACAAAATTAACACGAGCAAACTGTAAATTAAAATACTCATTGTTGACGAGTATAAACACAATGGAGCACCTCCGCGTGTATTCACTCTTTTTGTGACCGTAGATGCTCGTGACCACCTCTGACAGCAATCACGTACAGTGCTACATTCCTGTCGTCTTTCTGCAGTATCGTAGAAGGAACATCGAGTTTCTCGTGGCCTTATTACACGACCCCGTTCAAACTCAAGTGAGCTGTTGATAACGGCGTCTTGGTCGCCTTAAAGGTATTATTGGCAAACATCAGCTGAACATGTTCAGTCTCAGAGGTAACTAACGCTCACGACCGCTACAGTGCGTATTTAAAACAAACCTGATTTGCGTCCCCATAGTGACACTACCAGCGCTATTTCAAAATGTCGCATAATTCCCTTTTGCTGTTGCGATTCTTCTTCCGTCAGTGTATATTCAGAAGATTGATATGTCGACTTTATTTGGTGAATGACAACAAACATCAAATACGTCGGTGACCGATCAAATATTTGGTTACATTCGCAGCATTATCGGTGAACTACACTGATGTCCAAAATTAAACCAACAAACCGCTATTTCCTCATCCTGTGTCTAATTCACGATGTTCTCATATAAACTGTCAACCTGATGTCCATCCGATCGGTTTCTGTGAAGAAGATGTCATTCCGGTAAACGGAAGATCATACCAACGATGACGTCAGGGTGCCTATGAAACGAGGTAGTGTTTGCCGGGCACTCCTACATCCACAATCGCTGTGTACGCAGTCACAGACGGTGTAGTATGGCACAGTGAAGATGCCTCCCATATCCTGTGCGGTGGAGTGCCATAGAAAGAAAGGAAACAGGACAGCCGAAAACTGATTTGGCCCGCTGGTTTAATGTGATGTGTCCTGTTGTTTCTCGGATGTGGCGACAGTTTATAGAGGTCGAAACTTTCTCCTGATGAGCAGGGCAGGTCCGACCACGTGTGACTTCAGAAAAAGAGGGCCGTTATTTGACTGTGAGGGCTCGACAGTACCGCCACAGTACTGCACGGAAACTGGCTTGGAGCATCCACTGGACGTGTTGTATCGAGGCAAACGGTGTGCAGAATGCTTCGGCTGAGTGGCCTTTACTGTCGGAGACCTGCTGTATGTCTGCCACTGACGCGTCTTCATATAAGGGAACGTCTAGACAGGAAACATCAACATGCCGCCTGGACGATCGAAGAGTGTGGCAGTGTTGTTTTCACAGATGAGTCTAGATTTAGTTCCGTAAGAGATTCTCGATGGATGTGGAACACGATTTTGGGTTCCAAAATTGTGGAAAGCGACCGATATCGAGGAGGATCCCTAGTCGTGTGGAGAATGATTACGTTTACCACCTGATCCCCTCTACATGAAATTCATTTGCAGTTGTTGCGATGTGTTGTATTCGCAGACTTCGACGAAAATGTTCGACCTCATAGAGCACGAGGTATTAAATTTTTCTTGGAAACGGAAGATATTGTACCCGTGGCGTGTGTGGCTCGCTCTCCCGATTTGAATCCCCCTAAGCATGTCTGGGATGCACTAGGGAGACGGCTCGTATCACGTCAGCATCCACCAACCACTCTCCAAGATTGCGAGCCGCTCTGCAGTAAGATTGGGCGTTGAGATTGATGATATCATGAACAGTATGCCCCGTCGTTGCGAGGTCTGTATTGCTGCCAGTGGTGGTCAAACCCCATACTGAGCACAGTAACCAGTTGGCGGAACTTGTGGGCAAGTCTTTTACGTCGGAAAAAACTAAGAACATCTTTGTCTACCGTTATGAACGCTGCATTTGTTTATGTTCTGCATTCTTTCTACTTTACTATCACCCGTTTGTACTGTTTCGTGAAAAAATAAACGCAACCTTGCAAAATTTCCGTTTGTTGCTTTAATTTTGTACATCACTGCATATCGACAAGCACTCATATAGCTTGGTGGGGGTCGAAACGAGGAGCTGATGTCGATAGAGAGGCAAATCTTTTGTTCTGTCACGATTGAGGTAACGTAGTACTATTTGTTATACCCTGGAACAGTGGTGTTTGTTAAGTCTTGGTTTTAAATGAAGCAACAAGTTTACTGTTACCAGTCGCTGTTTATTTATTTTCAGGCTAAATTTATTTACAAACTGACTGTATACATGTGATGTGTCACGACAGTGAAAGGAGCCTGTGGCCACAGGAGACAGTGGAAATCGTAACACAACACACACATAAGTGTCATACTACCATATGAAAATTCACCTGATGATAGGGGTTAAAACTTTTGAAACGAGTCGTAGAGATAAATAAACAGTGGCTGGTAACAGTAAACATCTTGTTTCATTTAATGTCAGTAACAGTCATGGTAAAGCCAAACCTAAAATTTTCGCTTTGAAAGTCTAGGTTTGCTTATATAGAATGGATGCTGCATTAGTAGAACGTGATCTTTCTTTAAAAAAAGTTACATTTATTGATTCCGAGTAAACGAATGTGTTTATTTTTCTCATCCAAAGCACTGTAATCTGAGGTACACAAAGTCATGGGGTATCTCCTAATATGACGTCGGACTTCCTTTTGGAAGCAACTCGCTGTGGCATCAACTCAATATGTCGATGGATGTCCTCTGCAGAGAGCCGTGCGGTCTCTAAAGCCACCCGTATTTGCCAAAGTGTTGCTGAGACAGGTTTTTGTGCACGAACTGAGCTGTCAATTACGTCCCATAAATGTTTGATGAGTTTCATGGTGGGTGATCTGTGTGGCCAAATCTCTCGCTCGAATTGCGCAGAATGTTCTTCAAACCAGTCGCGAACAGTTGTGGTCCGATGACAAGGCACATTGCCGTCAATTAAAATGCTATCGTTGATTGGGATAATGAAGTCCGTGAATGCTGCACACGCCCCGCTGTCCAGTTATCGGGCCGTAACCATTTCCTGAAATAAATCTGAATTGATGTATACACTACAGCGCGTGCACAAACAGCAATTCCACACAAAATTTCATCAATTCATTGAGCAACCATCTATGAAATATTAAGTCAATACCAACAACTATTACCAAGACCTCATTAAAAAATTAAGTCCATATCAACACCAATTATTACCAAGAATTTAATCCAAATACATGATTAAAATTGCACACGTACACAAACACTTTGCTTGGCATTTATTTAAATACGCAGTTGTCACAATTAACCTGCGAGTGATTTCGAACGGGACCCATTACACTCGCTTGCGACGACCACTGCTAGACTACAAGTGGGAAAACATTCTCACTTACTCTAAGGAAGCGTGTGCCTGTATTCGAGAAATTACTTAAATTTTTGCCTGTTTCTACGTCAGTTACAATTGTTCTATACTTACCAACAACATTTAAAGAAATTGCTCCAACTGCGTTATTTTTTAACTGGAAAGCAAGATAACACTTCCAGAGAATTTAATTACAAATAGTTCCAATCTTCCTCTTTCGGCCAAAGTTTTCTGAAATTCTGTTTGTAAGGATACGTCGGGGCCGGAAATTTCCTCCCATCAGACAAAACTGTGAACCCCAAAGGTAAAAGAACCGAGGTTTTACAATGGACCGGATTTCAAACCGTTCGCTCTAACTGTAGGAGTACAGACTAACACAAATAGATCGTCTCCTTATGTCTCACTGTCTGTAGAAACAAGCCAGGTTCAATCTCCCCAGGTTCCCGGCTGCGTGCAATGTTATCAGGTAGTTTTCCTTGACTGGTATGTATACAACCACCTGCCACATTCCCATTGTCGCTTTGTTCAAAGAAATTGAGGGTTCTAATGCCCTCCCCTTCCCTCCTAATGTCTAGGTTAACGATTAAGAGGTGAAAATAATAATATTAAATATTTGTGTCTGAAGCTGAGGATAACTCCAAAATCACCCCTCACCAAACATTGATTTTTGTCTGTGGTGCTAGCCTTGACTCCGTCGTTGTGCACTGTAGGGATTGTGGGGTGGTAGCTGTTGTGGCTGCGAGATGGGAGTGTTACAAGTGGCCGCTGTCACTTTGTGGTTAACACCAGGTCTCCTGCCACTTTCGCATCAACGTGTTTTTCAAGGATAAAAATTCGACGTTTATCTATAATACTTTCGAGCTACTGTCAATGTTGACGAGTGTTTTCAACTGGTCTAGAATATTCCTTATTGTTTCAAAAAAGAGCTCGGAAACGGCACGTACGGCATTGATCCGCACTTCGGCCAACTCGCCTTTAGATACCATGAACAATTCATCGAAAAACTGTATTCGCTGGTAAAGAGAAACTGCGTAAACAAATAAATGTAATGAATGCACACAATTTTATCAACAAATATCTAGTTTAAGAAAGAATATGATACTAGGTGAGAAAAAAATATAAAAATTCTTTTCCAATGTGATGAACGAAGACGAAACCGTAAAATTTTCAACTGAATTCATAGTTCAGCTCATTGATCACCGTGTGTCCTGTAAAAGACCTCTAAACAACATCACAGAGGCATACATACTAGCAGGAAAAAATAAAAGCACTTCATTCCATTCATTGCTAGCTTACCATGCCGTTGTAAAGGGCACCAGTTTCCGGTAAGAATAGCGCACAGAATGACTATCAATAAAAAAAAGGGAAAACATTTCAAAAATTGGGGAGGAAATTAAAAGAAAGTGTTCCCCTCACGGACAACTATACGTAGCGTGTCCGCGTGTTGGACAGTCATCGAACTACTTCGTCTTCGTCCCCCAAAGCAAAACAGCAGAACGGTCAATACTCTTTGATTACGATACATGCTCTACAAATGAGACTATAATTTGTGCATGTTTTACCAACTGAAAAAGCAAACCAACGCAAGACAATTTGAAGCGGGTCCTTTTCAGCTAGTAATAATAGTAATACGTGCATTTTGCAATGTCATTTGACACTGTTCTTAAAATGATTTTAAATCAAACTGTATAATGTTATTCACTATAAGTGAAAAACTCATAAGAATCCAACTTTCCAAAGATTTATTTACCCTTTATGGAATCATTTGCTTCTTACTGACCACTTTATCTACTATGTAGTTAAGCGCTGATAACAATTTACTGTTCTTATTAATTTGTGTAGTGATGGTGTCTATAACATAACATGGAGCACCGTTTGTTTCTTCCTCTCCTCATAAAATCATAAACATCAGACATTTTCGTAACTACGTTTACTGTATAGGATTCAGATCCATCGTCTGCCATCTTGCCCGTCAATGAAATTGTAAGGAGGCAAATAAATACACCGCATTCTTTAAAACTGTCAGCAACGTGTTACTCTCAACAGTGTAATCTGTGCCTGCCAGTTACATCTTCTAAGAAATAACTTCCTAGTTGATTTGGTTGTCTGGGGAAGGAGACCAGACAGCATGGTCATCGGTCTCATCGGATTAGGGAAGGAAGTCGGCCGTTGTCTTTCAGAGGAACCATCCGGGCATTTGCCTGGAGTGACTTAGTGAAATCAGGGAAAACCTAAATAAGGATGGCAGGACGCGGGATTGAACCGTCGTCCTCCCGAATGCGAGTCCAGTGTCTAACCACTGCGCCACCTCGCCCGGTGACTTCCTAGTACTTGTTAAAACATCAGATTATGTTGTACAACAAATTTAAAAGTAAATTTGTCATACAGGTTTCATAACCATAGGTTATGCCTCAATCACATCACTTCTGAAAACATCAAGTCATATTTCACAACAAATCTGAAAGCAATACGTTTTCTCATCCCACCTTGATGAGAACTGTTCATTGTGATTCTATACTTGGCAAGGGTTAAAATACTAGCACCTAGAAGTGGAATAATTGTCAGGCCTTAATTAACCTGCTGTGAGAAGAAAAGTACCACTAAAATAAAGGAATCATTATCCGTCACTATAATTTCGTAATCGCAGAAGAGAAATACGATAGGTGCGGAGTTATTACACGTGGCATGTCACAACAAAAATTTCTGAGTTACCAGCACTTACTCCGTGTGAAACTGCATTGGGTATTATGCTTCGATAAGCCCTCAGTCACCGTCTATCATCTCAGTAATAAAGCAGCCCGACCACTACGAGCATTCATTTACCTTGGCACTTCTCATAGTCAAAACCATTTACCCCTTAAGGTAATACTTAAGATGAAGTGCTAACGCCGATAACTATCGTGGCCAACGCCATGCAATGCGTAAAATTGTTTGAGCAAAGTTACGCGGTTCTGTTGGAGAAGAACACACTACACGAATATAAGAGTTAGTTGAGCCGTGATGGAGAACTGAGAGACTACACTGTAACGGTACTCTGCGAAACCTTGGTTTATGCCCTTTTGGGTGAAGTTTTGGCTGAAGATACACTACTGGCCATTAAAATTGCTACACCAAGAAGAAATGCAGATGATAAATGGGTATTCCTTGGACAAATATGGCGTTCTAGAAATAACATGTGATTACATTTTACGCAGTTTGGGTGAATAGATCCTGAGAAGTCAGTACCCAGAACAACCACCTCTGGCCGTAATAACTGCCTTGATACGCCTGGGCATTGAGTCAAACAGACCTTGGATGGCATGTACAGGTACAGCTGCCCATGCAGCTTCAACACAATACCACAGTTCAACAAGAGTAGTGACTGGCGTATTATGACGAGCCAGTTGCTCGGCTACCATTGACCAGACATTTTCAGTTGGTGACAGATGGGGAGAATGTGTTGGCCAGGGCAGCAGTCGAACATTTTCTGTATCCATAAAGGCCCATACAGGACCTGCAACATGCGATCGTGCATTATCCTGCTTAAATGTAGGGTTTCGCAGGGATCGAATGAAGGGTAGAGCCACGGGTCGTAACACATCTGAAATGTAACGTCCACTGTTCAAAGTGCCGTCAATACGAACATGAGGTGTCCGAGACGTGTAACCAATGGTACCCCATACCATCACGCTGGGTGATACGCCAGTGTGCGTTCACTGCGATGTCGCCAAACACGGATGCGACCATCATGATGCTGTAAACAGAACCTGGATTCATACGAAAAAATGACGTTTTGCCATTCGTGCACCCAGGTTCGTCGTCGAGAACACCATCACAGGCGCTCCTGTCTGTGATGCAGCGTCAAGGGTAACCGCAGCGATGGTCTCCGAGCTGATAGTCCATGCTGCTACAAATGTCGGCGAACTGTTCCTGCAGATGGTTGTTGTCTTGCAAACGTCCCCATCTGTTGACTCAGGGATCGAGACGTGGCTGCACAATCCATTACAGCCATGCGGATAAGATGCCTGTCATTTCGACTGCTAGTGATACGAGGCCGTTGGGATGCAGCACAGCGTTCCGTATTATCCTCCTGAACCCACCGATTCCATATTCTGCTAACAGTCATTGGATCTCGACCAACGCGAGCAACAGTGTCGCAATACGATTAACCGCAATCGGCATGGGCTACAATCCGACCTTTATCAAAGTCGGAAACGTGATGGTACGCATTTCTCCTCCTTACACGAGGCATCACAACAACGCTTCACCAGGCAACTGACGATATTTCGGCTCCATACATCGGCGAGAAAAGTTTGTTATATGGATCGTGCTATGAGCACTGTCTTTAAAGAAGCAACCTGATTCGATTTATTTTCATTAAAATGAGTTCGGGACCACCGGTGCACATTTATTTTTACACATTTTTATTACCTTCGGCATTTGTGTCTGCAGAGTTGCGTAATTTGAATTTGCCGCTGAGATAATTGTTACGGTGGCGGCATACAATTGATAGAGACTTTCTATTGTTAGAGGAAATCTTCTTTTTAACATGGTAAGTATTTGAAATGCTTATTAAACTTTGCTTTCATATTCTGCACTATTTAAACTAATTTTCATCAAGTAAACCTTTGATTTTTTTCCTATGAATGACAGATAAAAACGCGATACTAATCGCTATCATCAATGGCTGCGCTCCTTGCAGTGGAATGAAATGATTAACACAGGTCATGCTTATTAAGAGAGGAATGAAAGTTACAAATAATTATTCACTCATATTTAGAATAAGAATGAACTCTATTTTCAAGTAATAATTAACAAATAATTACAATTTCTTAACAGACCTCAGTTTGATATGCGTCTTGCTCTGGTGCGAAGACGTAATTATGCATCCGAGAACCCAGCATAATACCGTTTGGTCAGTAAATAACAAGAAATAATCGAGACTGAGTATACATACGCAGCATCTCTATTCGTATTGGTAAGTAAGAACATTGTTGTAAAAGCATAATATTCCTTTGCAAATGAGAAGATGCCATAGCACAGACATTTGCCGTAAATCGCATGAAGAAAATCGTGTGTATGAGTGAGTGTGTGTGTGTGTATGTATGTGTGAGTGTGTAAAGGAGAGGTGGCTGAAAATGGATATATCGATTTTAATGTAGAGACGAGTGATGACCTACAGTAGTGGGAAGGGATGTTGTCAGACAGAACGGAATAACAGTTGAGTAGGCGACAGGAGAGTATAAGTATGTCTATAACAAATACAGTGATGTACCACGAAGGGCATATTCCATTTTGAATTTACAGATCTCGGACTGGGGCCGCTGAAGTTTCATTGTTTTATATCAAAAGTGCAAGGGACTATTCCAGTGTGTATGAGTACGAGATGACAAAGAAATTAAGTAGGCATAGTGAAGACAAAACAAGTAAAAGTACGGAAACTATTATAGCTACTACAAAAAGAGTGTTCATATGACTTGTTTAAATCTGGTTCTCACACAGCATTTCTACAAATATGAATAAAATGCAGTAGAAGCATCATCTCATTGATCTTGAGATGTCGAAAAGTTCTTAAACGTAGCCAAACTGCTCTTACGTTCTCTACAGGGCTATTACAAATGATTGAACGAATTCATAAATTCACTGTAGCTCCATTCATTGACATATGGGCACGACACACTACAGATACGTAGAAAAACTCATAAAGTTTTGTTCGGCTGAAGCCGCACTTCAGGTTTCTGCCGCCAGAGCGCTCGAGAGCGCAGTGAGACAAAATGGCGACAGGAGCCGAGAAAGCGTATGTCGTGCTTGAAATGGACTCACATCAGTCAGTCATAACAGTGCAACGACACTTCAGGACGAAGTTCAACAAAGATCCACAAACTGCTAACTCCATTCGGCGATATTATGCGCAGTTTAAAGCTTCTGGATGCCTTTGTAAGGGGAAATCAACGGGTCGGCCTGCTGTGAAAGAAGAAACGGTGGAATCTGGGCGGTAGAGAATCCTCATGCATTCGTGCAGCAAATTCGCAATCCACCAAAAGTTAACATGTTTTGTGCAGTCTCACGGTTTAAAGTTTACGGCCCCTTTTTCTTGTGCGAAAACACGTTACAGGACACATGTATCTGGACATGCTGGAAAATTGGCTCATGCCACAACCGGAGACCGACAGCGCTGACTTCTTCTTTCAACAGGATAGTGCTCCATCGCACTTCCATCATGATGTTCTGTATTTCTTAAACAGGAGATTGGAAAACCGATGGATCGGTCGTGGTGGAGGTCATGATCAGCAATTCATGTCATGGCCTCCACGCTCTCCCGACTCAACCCCATGCGATTTCTTTCTGTGGGGTTATGTGAAAGATTCAGTGTTTAAACCTCCTCTACCAAGAAACGTGCCAGAACTGCGAGCTCGCATCAACGATGCTTTCGAACTCATTGATGGGGACATGCTGCGCCGAGTGTGGGAGGAGCTTGATTATCGGCTTGATGTCTGCCGAATCACTAAAGGGGCACATATCGAACATTTGTGAACTTTTGAGTTTTTGTATGTGTGTGCAAAGCATTGTGAAAATATCTCAAATAACAAAGTTATTGTAGAGCTGTGCAATTGCTTCAATCATTTGTAATAAAGCTGTATAAGACGGAAAAATATGGTAATAATTGCAGGAGCTTAAAAGAGAAACGCCCTTTGCATGCTGCAGATGGTTTTTATTTAATTTGCTCATCCACACACGTTTTGCCTTAAAACAGTTGTTGCAGGTTTTTACTAAAAAATGGGAAGGTACTTACAGATCAGCACCTAATTCATTATTTGTAAGCTAACCATCTTTCTCATCTGGAAAACCGGTTGAAAGCTTTCAGCTCTTCTAGTGATTTCTGTGTCTTCGGTACACAGCACTGTGACTTCAACTTTTTGTCTAGACTGTCATTTATTTTGGTACGTGTTGCAGCTTTCTCAGATTTTATTTTCCGCATTTTTTTACTATATATGTTTTGGTGTAAGGTGTGTGTGAGTGTGCGTAAGCGTGATATTTATTTATTATTTATTTTTTACTGATATACTTAATAGAGGAAAGCGATTTGCCGGCCGGGGTGGCCGAGCGGTTCTAGGCGCTACAGTCTGGAAGCGTGCGACCGCTACGGTCGCAGGCAGGTTCGAATCCTGCCTTGGGCATGGATGTGTGTGATGTCCTCAGGTTAGTTAGGTTTAAGTAGTTCTAAGTTCTAGGGGACTGATGACCTCAGAAGTTAAGTCCCATAGTGCTCAGAGCCATTTGAACCATTTTCTGAAAGCGAATTGAAGAATCCGAGCCAGGTTGTGCACGTTGTTTATCATCTTATAGCAGCGAAAACTGTATAAAGCACTTTTTCGTGTGTATGTATGCACATAATGTGAAGGCTCAGTCTCACACTTAGATGTTTCATCACATGGAGGTATGTATACAAAGATGGCGATACGTAATATCTGAAATGACGCGGATTCTTCATTGGCACGACCACATCAAGGAAGTTTCGTCAAGTGGGGAAACAAAACACGAAATGAAATGTAAAACGTGAATTAGCCGTCTGAAAATGAACCTATCGGTTCGAAACCGGTAACGGCGCTGTTTAAATAAATAAATAGCATTTTGAAATGTGGCTGGTTGCTGTAGTTCTGTGTGAGAGTCAACCTATATTTTGTACACAGCCGTGGGCTCAAAGTGTCAGTTTTTGCCAAAATAGCATATTCATAATTTTTGGTAGACGCCTCTGACCTTTTGTTGTATTGAATGCTATGTTCATGCCTTTTCTTTTCAAAATGTTTATTTCAAGTGAGAGTTGGTGCTTTTATGTCACTGTGTACCATCTTGAAACTGCTTTCTTGTTTTCATGTATTCTTCATGTCGTTGTTGTCTTATCATTCTATGTGCTTATTTGCGTGATGTTTTGTTGTGATGTTTTGTTGTGCTGTTGTTTATGGCTCTGTATGTGCTCTGTTCTGTTGACTATATTTGTTGTTTAACCGTACTGTTAATTTTGTGGTTAGGTTACTGCTGTACCTATTGCATTATTGGATGTCTAGTTCCTCCTGGTTTTATGGTAAAGTTGAAAATTGTACGTCGGGAAGATAATGCAGGGCAGAAAGAAAAGAAAAAGGATCGAAGTTGTTATATCGATTACGGTCTCGTAACGAAGCACCGGCTCAGTTCACAAGAACAGAAAAGGAAATCGACCGCCTGCTTCATTGCTGAAAAGTCTAGAATGATGCCCTAGAATTGATCATGCCAGCGTCTTGTCTGCTACTTACTTCACAGATGTACTGCACTTTTCCAGAGTCCTACTAACAAACGTAAGTCTACTTTTAGCCTAGCTCGGTAGCCTACTTATCTTACGTCTGTCCTATTTCATCTACTTATAACCCCTAAATATTTAATAGATGTGGGGTTCTCCAGATGATAGCTACAAGTTTTGTAGTTGTAGATTAAGGATTCTTTTTCTTAGTTACAGGTATTAACTTGTGTTTACTTACTTTTAAACAGAGCTACTATTCATTACACCTAGAGCAAATTTTGGTCAAGTTTCTCTCCTTTTCCTTACGGTCGTCCAACTGCGATCCTTTCTGAAGACCAATGTAATAACAGAACAATGAAATCGAATATTTTTTTGGAATAATACATTATTTACGTCCGTAAACATATCTTTGAAGTGCAGAAGCTGGAGAGACAGTTCTTAACGTATTGTTGCTTGAATTTCATTCCATGCATGTTTTACTCAGCATTCAGATATTTCAGCTTTTATCGTCACCTTATGCCCTAGGGAGCTAACTGAACTGCACGATGTCCGTAATTTTTCTGTACAGTTCTTATCGTGCAGAATTTACAAGCCTATTAGATTCACTGTTACGTCACAGGCATTGATGTACAAACCGCTTAATAATAAGAAAGTTATCATTTGAATCAACATTTGCTGCAGTTCGCGTATAATAACGCTGTGGAATATAGAACTCAAGAAAGGTAATTATGTCATGTAAATATTTATTTTCCCGCAGCCACATTTATTCTTGAGAAACAATCTCGCATTATTCGGTGTCACCAATAACTGTTTTTTTAGTATGTATATAACATCACTGGAGATGGAAAAGAAGAAGGGTTAGTTAACATTTTTATCAACGCTTTCACGACAAGAAGTATAAAGTTCAAAGAAAATAATTATATTTTTTAAAATAATTTTATATTTTTCCAATTTATGAATTGAGCAATTTTCAGTTTCATGTTCGCGGACGCTACACCAGCATCATTAGTGAACAATATTGCAGGAAAGCTTACTCTAACTGATAAATTGTTTATATAAATTGAGAATATTAACGATCCTCCCATGGCAAGATGGACGTTTTAATTGAGCTACTGCACCATACAAGCACTTTGCGTCACTACGTTTCTTCATCGAAAGCGCATCTACATCTGTACCTAAATGAATGCTCTGCGATTCACACTGAAGTGCCTGGCAGACGGTTCATCGAACCACTTTCACACTATTTCTCTACCGTTACACACTCAAAAAGCGCGCGGGAAAAACGAACACATTAAATCTTCCCGTGTGAGCTTTGATTTCTCTCTTTTTTTTCTCTCTCTGATAATTTCTCCCTATGTAGATGGGCGCCAACAGAACAAAATGGCTCAAATGGCTCTGAGCACTATGGGACTTAACAGCTGACGTCAGCAGTCCCGTAGAACTTAGAACTACTTAAACCTAACTAACCTAAGGACAAGAGACACATCCATGCCCAAGGCAGGATTCGAACCTGCGACCGTAGGAGTCGCGCGGTTCCGGACTGAGCGCCTAGAGCCGCTCGGCCACTGCGGCTGGCGCTCAACAGAACACTTTCGCGTTCGGAGGACGAAGCTGGTGATTGAAATATCGTGAAAAGATCTCGTATTACGAAAAAAGCCGTTGTTTTAATAATTGCCTCCGCAACTCACGCATCACAACCGTCACCTGCTCTCCCATATTTCGCGTTAATACAAAACGCGCTGCCCTTCTTTGAGTGCTTTCGATGTTCTCCGTCTAACTTTCTGATTAGAACCGCCAGCGCAAAGCGTTACTCTGGCAGTGCGCGGACAAGCGTAGTGTAGGAAAGCTCTTTAGTGGATTTGTTGTATCTTCTGTTCTGCCAGTAGCTCGCTAAAGCTATTAACAAAGTATCGGGACAATAATGCAACAAGTAAAATGCAAAATTTAGCGGAGTTATTCATACCTATTTCGATGGGACCAATATACGTATCTCTTTCAGTCTACTGATTTTATTGAAACTTCCACGTAACTTCGCATAACATGTAACCATCATCACTCCAGATGCTCATGTCTGGAACGAAACAGCAAGGCCATGTGGTAAAGAACATTATTATTTTGCCTTCCTGTGCTCTATACAGAAAGATGCGTGACATAGGATAGTGTACAAATTGCTCAAGTGATCGTTGACTACCAAATGGGAAATGTAGCACTTCTCTAAATTACTTACTTCAGCAAAATTTGTGCAGTGCCTTAGGTTGCTACTATCATACAGGCAAAGTGGCCCCGAATGTAATTCTGTCCGCACGGTCCCAAAGGCCCGTAGCGTAGTGGAAGGTTTATATTTGCGAAGCTCTTACATAAATCGCACATTGATCTCGCTGTCGAAGGAAACGCCGGGTTTATAGAGCGACAAGATATATTTCCTGGCGAGAGATGTGAGAGTTGAAATGGGCATTTCGATCTAGACTAAGGGTTTACAGTCCGTTAAGAATCATGCTGCTACGGCAGAAAGTCTTGGGCTGAGAATTTACTCGGAAAAATACAGGAATGGTATAATCCAGACGCAAAGGATAATGAAAGAGACTTGTCCGTGAAACTAGCGATCAGATAAATTTATTCTTCCTGTGATAATTTCGAAGTGCATGGTATACAAGACGGAATTCTCAACAAAAAATGTTCAAATGTAAGTGAAATCGTATGTGACACAACTGCTAAGGTCATCAGTCCCTAAGCTTACACACTACTTAACCTAAATTATCCTAAGGACAAACACACACACACACACACACACACACACACACACACACACACACGCCCATGTCCGAGGGAGGACTCGAACCTCCGCCGGAACCAGCCACACAGTCCATGACTGCAGCGCATCGACCACTCGGCTAATCCCGCGTGGCACGCAATTCTCGTCATAAGCTGCAAGATGATTATTGGGTATTCATTTGACTTTTCAGTTGTTGGTCAAGAACACGAGTATCTACAGTTTCTTATGTATTGCCTTCCCCTTCTTTCCGAGGGAGAAGAACTGTAACATTATTGTAGTGTTGACAAATTGACTTTCATAGACATTCTTTAAATAATTTTGTAAGTTCCTTTTACAAAATGTTCCCTCTAGTGTTAATAATACCTACTGAAAGATCAGTTCTTCGAGGCTCCTTCTTTTCCTTTGTAACGCTAATGTCTTAACATGAGTACTAAAAGGAACTCGATAAACTTCGATTACACGATAAATTACTCTAATCTAAAAGCCGTAAATTCAACTAAATACCTAGGAATTACAATTACGAACAACTTAAACTAGAAGGAACACATAGAAAATATTGTGGGGAAGGCTAACAAAAGACTGCGTTTTATTGGCAGGATACTTAGAAAATGTAAAAGACCTACTAAGGAGACTGCCTACACTACGCTTATCCCTCCTCTTTTAGAATACTGCTGCGGGGTATGGGATCCTTTCCAGATAGGGCTGACGGAATACATTGAAAAAGTTCAAAGAAAGGCAGCACGTTTTGTATTATCACCAAATATGGGAGAGAGTTTCACATAAATGATACACGATTTGGGCTGGACATCATTAAAATAAAGGCCTTATTCGTTGCGACGGAATCTTCTCACAAAATTCAAATCACCAACTCGCTCCTCCGAATGCGAAAATATTTTGTTGACACCGACCTACATAGGACGAAACGATCATCAAGATAAAATAAGGGAAATCAGAGCTCGTACGGAAAGATATAGGTGTTCATTCTTTCCGCGCACTTTACAAGATTGGAATAATGGAGAATTCTGAAGGAGGTTCGATGAACCCTCTGCCACGCACCGTGATTTGCAGAGTATCCATGTAGATGTAGATATAGATGTAGATTCATCATCTGACATTACATACGAACCTCCACTATTTTCAAAATTATAATGAAATCTTGCCAGGTTCCATCCATCGGAAGTACTTGTTTATTACATTCATATTTTTGTTGTTTCCAGTTGGTTACATTTTTACCAAATTTTCATTGTGTCTCCTCGAATCCTCTGAAATTACTCTCCACATAACGGTATATATCTTCAAAAAGGAATACGGTGCTACTGCATAAGAGAATTTAGCATTATTTTGCAAAAAGGCTACCCATGATCAGTTTATTTTATTTGATGACTTCCAGCGCAACTACAATTTTATTTTCTGTACTCAAAATAATTACTGACCGAATTTCAAAATTTAAAAAGCTGACATAACCCACTCTTTAACAGGTATAATCAGGTGCTTAACACAATAATTCAGATATTGTAAACGCTATATACGTCTTCAGGCGCTGGCTGGTATGGCCGACCGGTTCTAGGCGCTTCGGTCTGGAACCGCGCTACCGCTACGGTCGCAGGTTCGAATCCTGCCTCGGGCATGGACGTGTGTGATGTTCGTACGTTAGTTAGGTTTAAGTAGTTCTAAGTTCTAGGGGACTGATGACCTCAGAATTTAAGTCCCATAGTGCTCAGAGCCGTCTGGAGGCAGCGTAACTCCCGACGCGCAAATAAGCCAGTCGCGCAAATAAGCCAGTCTACAGGCTGGTCGAAAATTCACGTTACAAACTTCTAGGGCATGTAGAGGGGAATAGGAACCCCTGTCGGGAAACGGAAAGTTTCCGCACTATAGCCATTTCAAAACATGGTATGCAACAGGATAGTCACGGTAAGGGCTTCTAACTTCGGATAGGCTGATGTCATTTGGCGTCCATCCTACCTTTCTTGAGCTGGTTCGAGCCTTATTCACACGACTGTATCCGTTAGAGCAACATAGTTGAGTACACTTTTGAGGAATACACCTTCATGGTCCTCCTCTAAGGCGAAGCCTCTAGAGGCCGTTATCAAGATCGTAATCCTCAACGTGCGACTCCATCGTAAATCCTTTTCACAACAGGTTCGAGAAAGGGGTACTTTCACCGTCAGCAGTCGCTAACATGGTGCTCCACCTGAGTTGTAGTAGTGTTCGTAATGTTTGTGGAAACTGATTAACAAGTGGTGTACTCGGTACGGCTAATAAATAACTTGTAAAAGTGGTCACGTTACTAACATGTTTTCAAATAGTTGTAGCACGAAAACGGTTCGTTTCCGGATATAGGTTCCTGTTCAAAATATTATGCTCTTAGTCCCATCGGCACGTCATAGAAGCCTGCAAGGAGAATTTTCGAACACCTCGTATGTTCATCCACTATTTGAGAATGAGACACCCAGCGGCTCCCTACACTCACACGTAATTTCAGACCTTTCCGAAGCTGCTTCTCACTTACACCTCTTGACAAATTAATGAAGGGAAATAAGTAAATTTTCGATATTCTTGTAGAATCAGCCATAAATATTTAATCTGTTACTTCTTCATTTATTACCCTACACTATTCGAAACGCATTCTGCAGACACTTTCTGCACATAGAATGTACCTACAATGTTACATCACTGCACAATTCATAATTCAGGAAATATAAAAACTGACATACACTTTTTTTCTCTTTTTGATTAGTTCTTTGGTGAATAACGAACAACTGAACTCAATGTAGGTAGTGTTTTGCGTCTTCGTTCTAACAGTTTCACATGTTTAACATCAAGTATTAAACACTACTCATTTGCATATTAATCAGACTCTCGCTGAGCTGGTAGGGATCCGTGAGGGGGAGGGGGGCGGGGCTATTAGTATTCCATAATTGTATTGCTCATTGTATTTCTTTCAAGTTTATTACGGTTACCCAGAAACCGTGCAGCATACAATAGAAAATGATGCGACTTGCGATACTTCATTAAATACGAAGAAACCCATACTGCAAAAGACAGGACGGGAACTTAAAACTGATAGCTCGTAACAATTTCGCTTTTTGTCTTAGTACATTCACTGCTTTCAGCAGGGTACCACCACGTTTAAGGATATTCTTAGAAAGCCGCAAAGCGACAGCTTCTGCGAGGTCCCCTTTAAGGTTGCTTGGGACGAACGGCGTGTTTCAAAATTGATATTCAATATTTCTTACCGAGGAGAGGCTCTCGGCGGCGAGCTATCGCTACAGCACTGAAACCTCTCCGTTGCTGTGTCGGAAGAGATGCGTGTCTAACAATACTGTTGCTGGTTTCCTGTCCGAAGCACTGAGCAAACTAAACAGAAACCAGAATTTCCGCGTCAGGCAGTCGGATAAGCGGCACGTCAACAAACTGATAAATGAAATACAGTTAAGAAATGTACTTAATACTCACAAATTGTAGTGCTCGCTAAGCGTGTTTTCCTCTGATTTACTAGATCCGTAGTGGCTTCTTTAAATGAAAATTTGAAATTAAATTAAGTCATTGTTAAAAGTAACTGCTCTGTTATTTTCTCATAATCTTCGTCCGCTGTCTACCGTATTTACTAAAAGAACGACATGCTCTCCCTATTCTATTGTTGATTTCACTCACTTCATAATCGCCACCTCGGAGTGAGTGACATTTTCAAGGGTAACATACTACGAAGTGCGCCAATATTAGTATCGATTGTTAACAGGGCTTCGCCTTCGTGTCCTACTGTATTACCATATTTAATTTAATATGCGTAGCAGTGAACAGAGTTCCTCGTCTAGAAAAAAAGTATGACGTAGCATTTGATATAACGTTTTCGATAGATCCCGACGTAAGCACTCCACATTTTATACCACTGTGCGTGCTCCAGGTACGACATGCGACAACTGTAGCTTTTAATAGGGTATCGCCAAGTATGTTTGCTGATTTATGACCGTTATCTTCTGCTTATCAGTATTAGAACAGAGCTATAATCTGCCGTACCAAGTGAGAATACTGTCTGTGTTAAAAAAGTAGCAGGGTTCACTACACACGGGAAGCAGACAGACGGGTCGTTACCCGTAGTATGCATGTCAGCCGAAGTATGGTATGGACTGCTTAGGTTAGAATGTCTGGGGAAAGTGCAAAAAGCACTTCAGTCTCAAAGGGTGCAGGATGAACACAGGATAAGGGTATTCCTAGGTATCTTCGCTATTGTAACTGTAAATTGTCATAGCCGTGTTAGAAAAGAACCAGAGCTCCAAACGCTAATAGAAAGCACCTCCTACGCGGTGCATATCTTGTGTGCTTGTGTGAAATGTTAAAACTTTTACTTTAAGGTAATCGGGTGTTTTGCCGATGTGCCCCTGTGTAGTCTTTCAGAGGTTGCTGTGAGCGGTCGTGACTACGGCCGTGTCAAAAGGGAGCGGCAAGGTTCTCAGCCCGAAAGCTCATATGCTCAAAAATTTGTTTCTTTCTGCCTCTGAAATAAATTGTGACTAGATATTTAGAGGGTGCTTTCTGCTTATAATTTTAAATCTGTTCCTTAAAAAAGGCTTTTAGGAATAAAATCCCGTTTGTTAAAAGCAATTTAATATTGATTTCATCAGTTACCCCCTGGCAACTACTTCCACGCTAACATAGTGTAAATAGATGTGTTAATGTCTTGATGAATCGCTAGTGAATAAAGTAAATTCTCAAGAAAATGTTTCGAAACTAATTTTACTGTTCAAGTATGAAGATATTGAAAGGGCAATACAGTATTTAAAGGGGATGGAAATCTAATAGTCATGGGGGACTGCAAAGCAGTTGTAAGGGAAGGAGGTTACAGTAGAATATGGGCTTGGAACAATGAATGAGAAAGGAGAAACACTAATTGAGTTCTGTAGCAAGTACACTATTCAAGAATCACAAAAGGAAGAGGTATACTAGGAAAACTCAGGGTAATACGGGAAGATTTCAGTTACATTACATCATGGTCAGACAAAGATTTCGTAATCAGATACTCGATATAGACTCAAATCACAATATAGTAGTGATAAAGAGTAGGCTGAACTTCAAGACATTAGTCAGGAAGAATCAATATGCAAAGAAGTGGGATGCCGAAGTACTACGGAATGACAAGATGCGCTTGAAGTTCTCTAAGGCTATAGATACAACAATAAGGAATAGCTCAGTAGGCAGCACAGTTGAAGAGTAATAGTATCTTTAAAAAGGGCCATCAAGAAGTTGGGAAGGAAAGCATTGGTACAAGGTAACTGTGAAGAAACCATGTGTAACAGGAGAAACACTTCAATTGATTAAGAAAAGAAGGAAGCACAAAAATGTTCCGGGAATCTCAGGAATACAGCAATACAAGTCGCTGAGGAGTTAAATAAATATGAAGTGCAGGGAACCTAAGACGAAATGGCTACAGGAAAAATGTGAAGACATAGAAAAATAAATGATTGTCGGAAGGACAGACTCAGCATACACGAAAGTCAAAACAACCTTCGGGGACATTAAAAGTAAGGGTGATATCATTAACAGTGTAGCGGGAATTCCACTGTTAAATGCAGAGGAGAGAGTGTATAGGTGAAAAGAATACATTGAAAGCCTCTATGACGGGGAAGATTTGTCTTATTTGATAGAGGAAGAAATTGGAATCGATTTAGAAGAGACAGGGGATCCAGTATTAGAATCAGAATTTAAATGAGCTTTGGAGGAGTTAAGGTAAAATAAGGCAGATAACATTCCATCAGAATTATAAAATCATTGGGGGAAGTAGTAACAAAACGACTATTCATGTTGGTATGTTGAATGTATGAGTCTGGCGACATACCATCTGACTTTCCGAAAAGCATCATCCACATAATTCCGAAGACGGTAAGAGCTGAAATGTGCGAGAATTATCACACACTCAGCTTAACAGCTCATGCATCCAAGTTGTTTACAAGACGAATATACAGAAGGATGGAAAATAAAATTGACTATGCGCTAGATGACGATCAATTTGGGTTCAGAAAAAATAAATGCACGAGAGAGGCGGCGGCCACGCTGTTGTACCACCTCAGCCTATTCATATTTCACATTCCAGTGGTGCAGCCTCCAAGAAAGGGATTATGTTTTGTAGGTAGATCAAACATACTGGACCATTTAACTTGAGTGGAAGGAGGTATGGCCCAGTCATATGAGTATCAGTATTATCTGCCCACATGTAAATACCACACCGGTGTTGAAATCACTAAAGATGCGTGGGACGATGGTATTCGTCTGCTCAGACAAGGCTGTTTCGTGAATTCAGAACACAAGTCCCTAGTGAACTCATATTTATCTGCATATACAGAGCCCAGCACACGTAGACGCGTTACATATCGGAACTGAAACAGTTATAGGACGGAACCCTTCCTTTCCGGACATTTATATTCAATGAACTATGTTCTCACATCCTTCTACAAGTCCTAGAAGCCTGTAACGGGAGTTTCTGAATACCCGGTATATGAAAGGGTAACATTTCTTAACTACATACCACGTTTTTGTTCCAGGTTACAAACGTCGCTCATTGCCACGACCATCCTCGTCCACGACAAGCTGCAGCCGCACTAGACACTGCTCTACTACTGCTCGCAGTCATGGAAACAGTAAATTCATGAACAATCTGTTCCACAACCGCCATTTAATCTGAACCTCTTCCCCGGTGCCAAAAAGAGGACCTCTCCGTACTCCTTTAATGTGTACACACTGGTGAAGGGGAGCGTCACTAATGGTGTTGTTTTGACAAAACAGCTTAACAAGTACAGATCTGCTCACTTGTCCAGTGTCATGTTGACTGACTGCATCTGTAACGCACAGCGATGCTTGTGTTTCAACCACACGTCGCCGCAGCAGCACCGAGCGAGGTGGCGCAGTGGTTAGACACTGGACTTGCATTCGGGAGGACGACGGTTCAATCCCGCGTCCAGCCATCCTGATTTAGGTGTTCCGTGATTTCCCTAAATCGCTCCAGGCAAATGCCGGGATGGTTCCTCTGAAATGGGACGGCCGACTTCCTTCCCCATCCTTCCTAATCCGATGAGACCGATGACCACGCTGTCTGGTCTCCTTCCCCAAACAAATCAACCAACCAGGCAACCGTAGCAGTACCGGTGCCTAACGGCAAGTCATGACACTATCGCTAGTAACAACGGAAATCCTTCAACGTACAGTCTGAACATCATTCCTATAAACTTGTATACCCATTGGGGAAATAATTTCCCGTGTAACCGGCTCAAGTAGCGGAAGTTCAATGACGAGCGGCGTTGAATAGATATTGCAACATATTTTCTTTTTTCTTCTGGAAGCCGACTGGTTTTATTTAGACTTTCAGTATACTTCGTTATTCCCTACTCTTCTGGCTACAAAACCCTATTTTTCAAGATAATCTGTGTTCAGTGCGACGGCCTTACTCACCTTACTAGCCGGCCGGTGTGGGCGAGCGGTTCTAGGCGCTTCAGTGTGGAACCGCGCGACCACTACGGTCGCAGGTTCGAATCCTGCCTCGGGCATGGATGTGTGTGATGTCCTCAGGTTAGTTAGGTTTAAGTAATTCTAAGTTCTAGGGGACTGATGGCCTCAGCTGTTAAGTCCCATAGTGCTCAGGGCCATTGAGGAAGAAGAGTCCATTGAAGCTGCGTGAGTTCCTGTCTTGTGCGCAGACTTCGGTAAGACCTTGCTTTGCCATGGAGAAGATGAAGTTCGTTTGCATTTTTTGTAACAACGACCACGCTGAAGTCGTTTCTTCAATTTCGGAGGGTACCAGCTATGAGAAAATGGCTTTGTACTTTTTCTTCGGAGTAAAGGTGGTAGGGCGCCCCTCCATGGATTGCCGTTTTGTTTCCGGGTCGACGTGATGACCCATGTTTCTTCGCCTGTGGCGTTGTTCTATAAAAAATTGTCACGATCAGTCACGGAACGCGCTTTATGGTCTTCTGCTAGGCGGTGAAGAACTCAGCTGGCACACACCTTTGAGTACCCCAACTGTAGGACGAGCGTGTCAGCTCTGCCAATAGAGACGTCCAGTTGAGCAGCACCTCGAATGAGAGTGTCCGCACGTTCTAATATTGGAGTCAGAACTGTATAAGCGCCTCGATCTTCCTGCGATGATGACGGACACCTCACCCAATGACTCAGCGTACTTTTGTTCACTGCCAGGTCTCTGTAGACATCCAGCAAGTAAATATGAATATTTTAGATGCTCTGGTCTTCCGCCGAAAGCATCAACATGATAGCTTCCTGCTTAAAAAAAAAAAAGCTTCAAATGACTCTCAGCACTATGCGACTTAACATCTGTGGTCATCAGTCCCCTAGAATCTAGAACTACTTAAACCTAACTAACCTAAGGACATCACACACATCCATGCCCGAGGCAGGATTCGAACCTGCGACCGTAGCAGTGGCGCGGTTCCGGACTGAGCGCCTGAACCGCTAGACCACCGCGGCCGGCTTCCTGCTTCGAAAGCACCACCATTACAGCTGCCATTTTCAAAGTTACCTGTACCTGCTCTACCTACAGGAACTTCATGATAAGAAGTGAACTCCTGTGTAGGAGCTGAAACGAGATCATTCTGCGATGTTGTAATGCATATATGCATTCCCTTCACGTGTTTAAGCCAAGTATTACGCACATTTATGCTATCGGGAATGCTGAGTAGCAGCCAGGCTACATGTACATTTAACAACAAAGCGTCAGCAAGAGCATTAGCGATGAAATCATAATAACAATGTCACGTGTCATGGGCAGTGTCTATCATTATGTAAAGTCAGAATACTGTGTTATGTGTGAAAAGGGCCGAATATAACGGCGTAGTCCAGAGCTGTCATATTGCAAGTCATGATAATGTGACGTGTGTGACAAAGCAATTTCTGTAGTAAAAGAAGTATAGCTCAAACGTTGTTGGCAATTAACAACTGGCATCCCTAAACACTCCACTTCAGCAGGATCACCACCTACATGGCGACAGAGCCCTACAACTGTGCGACGACGGACTTACCGAAGCAGCAAGACACCAGGTTAGTGATACCGCCCGGAGAAGCACTTCCTTCTCGCTACAATGCCAATGAGGGTGTTGTAACGTTCCACATCAAATTCCACATTTTGTAACCGAGGTAGGTAGAGAAAAAATTTTGCATTATCTATTTAATGCCCTTCGTGTAACAACCCGGGGCAATTTAAGCTCCAGCGTTTCATTCACAAAGCCTCGTTGTACCTTCACCTTGTGTTTATTGCACAAATGGATACCTATACACGCGAATAAGAGGACGCGATTCTCAGCATCCATCGTTTTGAAAGCCTGCTAGTGCGGAGATGGGAGCATCGGAATCCATCCGCTGAATCCGCGATCGTCCCTCCTGCCTTAGTGGCCTTCAGACAGACACGCAGACACCCTCTCATCCCTCCCCACCCTCCCCTGCAGTCAGCGGCGCTTCCGATATCCGTCACGGCTGTCAGCTCACGCGGCCCGCCCTGAGCTCTTCTGTCAGAGCGTCCGCTATTCCATTCTCACTCACCCCCTCTCACCCCCCCACTGCGGAGTATTAAATTCGTGACGGTGACTGTACCTCACTGGACTTCTTGTCCGAGATGCTGTCAGGCGCAAGAGCTCTGCTGAGGTTGCTCAGCCTTCGAATGGAGATGGGTTACTGTTAGAGAACAGAAATAAATAAGGAATATCGCATTAATGGAAAATCTTTTACAGAAAGTTGTCACGAAACTCGATAGTACTTGTAGTTTATGTTGGCATTAATGTTCGAACCCCAAATACTTTTTATCTATTGAGTATTTTCCAAAAAATGCGTATGCTACTAAAACAGGATCACAGAGCTACCTAAGCATGATTGTACAACGAACACATCTGCAATAATACACTACTGGCCATTAAATCTGCTACACCACGAAGATGATATACTACAGACGCGAAATTTAACCAACAGGAAGAAGAGACTGTGATATGCAAATGATTAACTTTTCAGAGCATTCACACAAGGTTGGCGCTGATGGCAACACTTACAAGGTGCTGACATGAGGAACGTTTCCAGCCGATTTCTCATACACAAACAGCAGTTGACCGGCGTTTCCTAGTGAAACATTGTTGTGATGCCTCGTGTAAAGAGGAGAAATGCTTACCATCAGGTTTCCGAATTTGATAGAGGTCAGATCGTAGCCTATCGCGATTGGGGTTTATGGTATCGCGACATTGCCGCTCGCGTCGGACGAGATCCAATGACTGTTAGCAGAATATGGAATCGGTGGATTCAGGAGGGTAATGTGGAACGCCGTGCTGGATCCCAAGGGCCTCGTATCACTAGCAGTCGAGATGACAGGCTTCTTTTTCGCAGGGCTGTAACGGATCGTGCAGCCACATCTCAATCCCTGAGTCAACAGATGGGGACGTTTTCAAGACAACAACCATCTGCACAAACATTTCGACGATGTTTGCAGCAGCATGGACTATCAGCGCGGAGACCATGGCTGCGGTTACCCTTGACGCTGCATCAAAGACAGGAGCGCCTGTGATGGTGTACTCAACGACGAACCTGGGTGCACGAATGGCAAAATGTCATTTTTTCGGATGAATTAAGGTTTTGTTTACAGCATCATGATTGTCTCATCTGTGTTTGGCGACATCGCGGTGAACGCACATTGGAATCGTGTATTCTTCATCGCCATACTGGCGTATCACCCAGCGTGATGGTATAGCGTGCCATCGGTTACACGTCTCGGTCACCTCTTGTTCGCATTGACGGCACTTTGAACAGTGGACGTTACATTTCAGACGTGTTACGATTCGTGGCTCTACCCCTCATTCGATCACTGCAAAACCCTACATTTCAGCAGGATAATGCACGACCGCATGTTGCAAGTCTTGTACGGGCCTTTCTGGATACAGAAAATGTTCGACTGCTCCCCTACCTGAAATTGTCCAGATCTCTCCCGAATTGAAAACGTCTGGTCAATGGTGGCCGAACAACTGGCTAGTCACAGTACGTCAGTCACTACTCTTGATGAACAGTGGTATCGTGTTGAAGTTGCATGGGCAGCTGTACCTGTACAAGCCATGCAAGGTCTGTCTGACTCAATGCCCAGTCGTATCAAGGCTGTTATTATGGCCAGAGGTGGTCGTTCTGGGTACTGATGTCTCAAGATCTATGCACCCAAACAGCGTGAAAATGTAATCACATGTAAGTTGTAGTATAATATATTTGTCCAGTGAATACCCGTTTATCATCTGCATTTCCTCTTGGTGTAGCAGTTTAAATGGCCAGCAGTGTACATTTGACATGTCGCTCTCTTGTAGGTTTAATTTAAATTTATCTGTGTTGTATGGCACTGGTTGAGGTCAGCAACTGTATCACAAATATAAAAAATTATCTGTTCAGTCTCTTTTTACGACTATTTATTAGCACGAATCGTTTGGGCATCTTGCTGCCATCATCAGTATCCTTACATCAGAAGTGAGGTGAAAATTTTTAGCTAGGTGTGCCAAGATTCGTCACGCTTCACATTAATATACGCGTAACTGAAACACACCTGATGTTGGCAGAGCAGTGCCAAAACGCGCTATGCTGATAAATACTGTTACAAACTGGCTGAATTAGTTAAATAGTTTATAACTTCCGCTAACCACTTGATGTCATCACAGAAATTGCATTTAATTAAAGAGCTATTCTTTTTCAAATGAGGCGTGATATTATACACCCACCAAAGAAAGTTAATTATCAGCTTGGTTCCGAAAGTTTCGGAACCTGTACAGAACGTTGGAATAGAGAACAACATAAACATCTTTTTCGCCCATTTTATTGCTCATGAAAACCACACACTGACTCCTTCAGAGGTGGTGGTCCAGACTGCTGTACAATCCGGTATCTCTAATACGCAGTAGCACGTCCTCTTGCATTGATGCAGGCCTGTATTCGTAGTGGCATACTCTCCAGAAATTCATCAAGGCACTCCGGTCCACATTGTCCCGCTCGTCAACGGAGATTCGGGTTAGATCCCTCAAAGCGGTTGATGACCATATTGTCCATAAATAGTCCTTGTCGATTTCTCGCAGGCATTTGCGATAGGGTTCTTGTCTGGAGAACATGCTGGCGACTGTAGTCGAGCGATGTCGTTATCCTGAAGGAAATCATTCACAAGATGTGCACAATCGGGGCGCGAATTGTCGTCCATCATGACGAATGCCTCGCCAATATGCTGGCGATATGGTAGCACTATCGGCAGGAGAATGGCACTCACGTATCGTACTGCAGTTTCAGAGCATTCCATGTCCACCCGCGGCGTACGTCGGCCCCATATAATGCCACCCCAAAACAGCAGGGAACGTCCACCTTGTTGCACCCGCTGGAGAGTGTGTCTAAGGCGTTCGGCCTGACCGGGTTGCCTCCAAACACGTCTCCGACGACTGTCAGGTTGAAGGCATATAGGACACTCATTGGTGGAGAGAACGTGATGTCAATACTGAGCGGTCTACTCGGCATGTTGTTGGGCCAATCTGTACCATGCTGCATGGCATCGTGGTTGCAAAGATGGACCTTGCTATAGACGTTTGGAGTGAAGTTGCGCATCATGCAGCCTATTGCGCACAGTTTGTGTCATAACACGACGTGCTTTGTCAGCACGAAAAGCCTCATTCAGCGTTGTTGCCAGGGTTCCTCCAAGCCATAATCCGTAGGTAGCGGTCATCTACGGCAGTAGTAGCCTTTGGGCGGCCTGAGCGAGACATGTCATCGACAGTTCCTGTCCCCTGTACCTCCTCCATGTTCGAACAACATCTTTTTGGTTCACTCCGAGACGCTTGGAATCTTTTCTTGTCATCGTGACTGGAGGTGAACTGGCGGTGAAGTTGACGAATAGCAGTGCATTTGTTGACGTGTCATCATGAGCTTGGACAAAGGACAAATGAAACTCTGTTATCAGAACAACAATGATGCTGGAGCTGCACTTCGAGAATATTTCCGTTCCGTTTTGGGGGGAGGGGACCAAACAGCGAGGTCATCGATCCCATCGGATTAGGGAAGGATGGGGAAGGACGTCGGCCTTTCGGAGGAACCATCCCGGCATTTGCCTGAAGTGATTTAGAGAAGTCACGGAAAACCTCAATCACGATGGCCAGACGTGGACCGTCGTCCTCCCGAATGCGAGTCAGTGTGCAAACCACTGCGCCACCTCGCTCGGTTTCGAGAATATCGTCGGCTGAAACGATTACGGAAGGGTCCTCTTTCTCCACCTGCTGTGCGGAGCATCATCCAGAAGCTCGAATCAATTGGAGAACTAGACGTCGCTCCGGGAAGAGCCCGACGACGATTGCACCACAGGTGGTTGATGAAATCGCTGTTGCTATGGCAGACAACGCTACCCGCCATTCCCTACCGTCAGGCAGCGTGCGTGTGGTGTCGCGACAGTTGGACATCCCGTGGTTCACTGTAAGTACGGTTCTTCAGACCATTCTCAAATGGAATAGTACAAGATCCATATAGCGCATCACCTTGTACCACAAGACGCACAAAGATGTGTTGACTTCGCTCTCCGGTATCTCGCAAGGATGAGGGCTGGTTCTGGACCTTCCTTTGGTCAGATGAAGCTCATTTTTCTCTTACGGTTGCGCTGAACACACAGCACTGCTATGTTTGGGGATCTTCACCTCCAGTCACTGTGCATGAAGTTCCTCTACATGGTGAATGTGTCACCGTGTGGTGTGGCTTCAGGGTACGTTCATCATTGGACCAGTCTTTTTTGAACAGATTGGCGCTGAATGACCGAAAACGTTCAGTGTGACTGGCAAGCGCTACTGCGATGTGCTCCTCCAGCGTGTCATATCCGCTACCACTTACTACACTACCACTTACTATACAGTATACCAGGAACTAAAACGATATACAATTAGAGCGAAGGATGTGGCATATTTAGTTTCATGATCAGAAAACAACTATAACACATCTTCAGTGCTTCAAAAATAGATAACAGTGAAAATTTGTTTTGTTTCTTTTCTGGGTTATTGAGAAATATGAAATAAATAACGAAGTCATATGCAGTGTGAATGCATTGCCATTTAGATGCGGTGCATTCGCTGTTTCGCCGCATTCTCCCTCCCCACGTCTTTTCGCTCATATATCCTCGATGATTTGCTGTGAAGTCATTCATGAATAAACAAACGTCTCGCTAAGCTGATTGGAGATGATGAATCGAATAAGACAACAAATATAAAACATAAAAAATAAATGCCATCGATTTACTTTCCCAACAGGAGGGTTTGGCACAGCTTCGATATCTCAATGTTAGAACATTCACCAACAACGAAATTTACTTGCAGAGGCTAGTGGGCAGGGGTCGAAACGATATATTACAAGAATGGCCTCCCACATTGCCTGACCTGATAGTGCTTTTTTCCTGTGTGTCTACATTAAGGAAACTATCCATGGTCATCTGCTTTAGAATACTGCACAGAACGTAAAATGTATGCATGGCAATAGTGAGCCTCTTCATGCTTGGACTTAACATGGCACTGGTATATTGCAAGGGAGTACATTTATCACATATTTATTTTCGTGTAAAGAGTAGTTGTGTACTTCAAAAGCAGTCGGAAGTTCCTGGTTTGATGAAACGGAAATAAATAGCCTTTTAAAATGGCTATAAAACACGCCGAAAATGCAATTTGTATTGGCCTGGCGATACCGTAAGTTACGAATGCTACACTGACCGTAACGGTCGTGACGGACAGGCCGTCATCAAGAGGGACGGCTGCTCAGAACATACACGGCGCCTCGGACGTAGGTTGGTGGGTCAGGAAGTTGGGATACATTGGATACTGTAAGGGAAATTAAATTATCACCAAATCATGTTTATTGTTTAACTTGCTGCTTACATATATTGAATCTACATTTTATAAGGCATTACCAAAAATATTTTAGGTGAAAAAGAAAATTATATGCAGTAACTAAAGGCATTTTTAAAGCTAAATAGTGTCCAATTTTCCCCAGATAAGCGGCTAATGTGGCCAGTGAATGCCCACTATTCCGTACGGGGTATTAGTAGAAAGGGGTGTCGTATTTTGTTCAGTTCTGCCAATGGAATGCTTATCTCCATAGGTAATTCAGAGTAAATCCGTAAGATCACTTTTCAGTTTCAAAAATGTAATTAAGGACTTCTTTTCGTATTCTGCTTTGAACACTCTCCTTAAATTTCTCACAGTCTTTTTACCACATACCGCATATTTGTGTTTTTCCTAGAACTTCCACTCTTACCAAGTTACGTGGAACATTAAACTGCTTGCCTGGTACGGAAAAGAGCACATTATCATTCTTCACCACCTCTGTCGTGTTTTGCATCCCAATAGGATTCGATGGTTGTTGCTCTCATTTCCAAACAAATTTTCTGTTTCGCTTGATGCTCTAGTGTCTGAAACAAAATCAAAACAGCTACAGGAGGCTATTTTAAATTGTTTTGGTAGTAGGTCAACTTTAACCGAAAACAGATGCCTTTAAACATTATCAATTTATTAATGATATTAACTCCTCCCAAAGGGATATAAATACGGATGATAGCTTTGTGTATGACAGTACTTAGAAGTCCGTCTCTAGTAATATGCGTGATGCAAGGAAGAAACTCGTATTGGGGTCAAAATTAAAAACGAACTGCTGGACAAAGTGGCCATCCTGAAACTATAAAACAGAGAAAATAACAAGTATGTATATTTATAAGCCAATAGATGTTTAAACATTGATGCTGTAAATAAATATTACGCTGCGTATAATGAAGTAACAAGAATAACATAAATGACTCACTTTACATCAGACGACTGAATGAGAGATTGTATTACAAAATAATGATACAAGCTTTCTTTGTCAAAATGGTTCAAATGGCTCTGAGGACTATGGGACTTAACTTCTGAGGTCATCAGTCCCCTAGAACTACTTAAACCTAACTAACCTAAGGACATCACACACATCCATGCCCGAGGCAGGATTCGAACCTACGACCATAGCGGTCTCGCGGTTCCAGACTGTAGCGCCTAGAACCGCTCGGCCACTAACGCCGCTTTTACTCTGTCAAACTCAGTTACAACAATATTAGAACCAGTGTGACCTATTCGCCACATGCAGCAGCACTGCCAAGCGCCAAAAATTTGAAATGGTCACTTTCCCTCCTCTGGTGACTTGACCATGTTGTTGTTGTTGTTGTCTTCAGTCCTGAGACTGGTTTGATGCAGCTCTCCATGCTACTCTATCCTGTGCAAGCTGCTTCATCTCTCAGTACCTACTGCAACCTACATCCTTCTGAATCTGCTTAGTGTACTGATCTCTCGGTCTCCCTCTACGATTTTTACCCTCCACGCTGCCCTCCAATGCTAAATTTGTGATCCCTTGATGCCTCAAAACATGTCCTACCAACCGATCCCTTCTTCTAGTCAAGTTGTGCCACAAACTTCTCTTCTCCCCAATCCTATTCAATACCTCCTCATTAGTTACGTGATCTATCCACCTTATCTTCAGTATTCTTCTGTAGCACCACATTTCGAAAGCTTCTATTCTCTTCTTGTCCAAACTAGTTAACGTCCATGTTTCACTTCCATACATGGCTACACTCCAAACAAATACTTTCAGAAACGACTTCCTGATACATAAATCTATATTCGATGTTAACAAATTTCTCTTCTTCAGAAACGCTTTCCTTGCCATTGCCAGTCTACATTTTATATCCTCTCTACTTCGACCATCATCAGTTATTTTACTTCCTAAATAGCAAAACTCCTTTACTACTTTAAGTGTCTCATTTCCTAATCTAATTCCCTCAGCATCACCCGATTTAATTTGACTACATTCCATTATCCTCGTTTTGCTTTTGTTAATGTTCATCTTATATCCTCCTTTCAAGACACTGTCCATTCCGTTCAACTGCTCTTCCAAGTCCTTTGCCGTCTCTGACAGAATTACAATGTCATCGGCGAACCTCAAAGTTTTTACTTCGTCTCCATGAATTTTAATACCTACTCGAAATTTTTCTTTTGTTTCGTTTACTGCTTGCTCAATATACAGATTGAATAACATCGGGGAGAGGCTACAACCCTGTCTCACTCCTTTCCCAACCACTGCTTCCCTTTCATGCCCCTCGACTCTTATTACTGCCATCTGGTTTCTGTACAAATTATAAATAGCCTTTCGCTCCCTGTATTTTACCCCTGCCACCTTTAGAATTTGAAAAAGAGTATTCCAGTCAACATTGTCAAAAGCTTTCTCTAAGTCTACAAATGCTAGAAACGTAGGTTTGCCTTTTCTTAATCTTTCTTCTAAGATAAGTCGTAAGGTCAGTATTGCCTCACGTGTTCCAACATTTCGACGGAATCCAAACTGATCCTCCCCGAGGTCTGCATCTACCAGTTTTTCCATTCGTCTGTAAAGAATTCGCGTTAGTATTTTGCAGCCGTGGCTTATTAAACTGATAGTTCGGTAATTTTCACATCTGTCAGCACCTGCTTTCTTTGGGATTGGAATTATTATATTCTTCTTGAAGTCTGAGGGTATTTCGCCTGTCTCATACATCTTGCTCACCAGCTGGTAGAGTTTTGTCAGGACTGGTTCTCCCAAGGCCGTCAGTAGTTCTAATGGAATGTTGTCTACTCCGGGGGCCTTGTTTCGACTGAGGTCTTTCAGTGCTCTGTCAAACTCTTCACGCAGTATCGTATCTCCCATTTCGTCTTCATCTACATCCTCTTCCATTTCCATAATATTGTCCTCAAGTACATCGCCATTGTATAAACCTTCTATATACTCCTTCCACCTTTCTGCCTTCCCTTCTTTGCTTAGAACTGGGTTGCCATCTGAGCTCTTGATATTCATACACATGGTTCTCTTCTCTCCAAAGGTCTCTTTAATTTTCCTGTATGCAGTATCTATCTTACCCCTAGTGAGATAAGCTTCTACATCCTTACATTTGTCCTCTAGCCATCCCTGTTTAGCCATTTTGCACTTCCTGTCGATCTCATTTTTGAGACGTTTGTATTCCTTTTTGCCTGCTTCATTTACTGCATTTTTATATTTTCTCCTTTCATCAATTAAATTCAGTATTTCTTCTGTTACCCACGGATTTCTAGGAGCCCTCGTCTTTGTACCTACTTTATCCTCTGCTGCCTTCACTACTTCATCCCTCAGAGCTACCCATTCTTCTTCTACTGTATTTCTTTCCCCTATTCCTGTCAATTGTTCCCTTATCCTCTCCCTGAAACTCTGTACAACCTCTGGTTCTTTCAGTTTATCCAGGTCCCATCTCCTTAATTTCCCACATTTTTGCAGTTTCTTCAGTTTTAATCTACAGGTCATAACCAATAGATTGTGGTCAGAGTCCACATCTGCCCCTGGAAATGTCTTACAACTTAAAACCTGGTTCCTAAATCTCTGTCTTACCATTATATAATCTATCTGATACTTTTTAGTATCTCCAGCGTTCTTCCACGTATACAACCTTCTTTCATGATTCTTAAACCAAGTGTTAGCTATGATTAAGCTGTGCTCTGTGCAAAATTCTACTAGGCGGCTTCCTCTTTCATTTCTTAGCCCCAATCCATATTCACCTACTATACCTTCGCTTATTGTTCCATGGGTAACAGTCATCTCGGCTTCCATGGAACTCCTGCTAATAGTGGATGGCTTCATGGCACCTGTGGACTACATGGACACTGTTACTAACCACTTGCTTCCTCTCATGTTTTTAAGTCTTCCCCAACAGCTATGGCATCTTCTAGGAAAATAACTGTCCTTGTCACGTTATCCGAAGATACTAACTGTTCATCATACGAACCTGTTTACGCATTCGGAAATGCTTAAAAACTGACGTGACAAACGTTGCAGGAAGGTATGATTCTTCATGCAAAAATGCAAGAAATATTAAATTTATCTTCGTTCTGGACAACTTCCACTTCTTTGCATGTTCCTTGCAGTGATCCTGATGATAAAATGGCTTTCTCTAAGTATACCTATGCACTGAGGAAGCAATAAATTAGTTCTTGACAGCTCTTAATAGCCGGTCGGAGTGGACGAGCGGTTCTAGACGCCTCTGTCTGGAACCGCGCGACCGCTACGGTCGCAGGTTCGAATCCTGCCTCGGGCATGGATGTGTCTGATGTCCATGGTTTAGTTAGGTTTACGTAGTTCCAAGTTCTAGGGGACTGATGACCTCAGAATTTAAGCCCCATAGTGATCAGAGCCATTTGAACCATTTTGCTCTTAATATCATCAGTAAACCGCTGCTCCACTAGTGGCCAAATTAAATAATGTAGCTCCAAAGAGGAACTGCTCTGTACAAAAAGTTTTGCTGGTACCCAGAAGGTCAGAATTTGAGACTTCCCTGCTGCAGTACACGACAGGAAGTGCTGCAGCATGTTAACGGAAAGGCAGAGGGCGGCGTGACTCTCGAGCGCTCACGAGCAGCGCGCGTGGCTGGCTCGTGTTGCCTAAGATTGTGACGCGGGCAGGCCTACTTGCAGGGGAGGCGTCGCGCCTATGCCAACGTCTTATAACGCCAGGCCATCATCCAGGACGAACATGCACCGCGCCCCTGACGTAGACCGGCAGTATTATTCTATTGGTACATCCACCAGGGCTTCCACAGGACCTGTGGCATTGGTCGAAAGCACTACGACAGCTGTAGACTATGTGAATATTATTGCACACCACTGGCACCCGTTTATACATGATTCTTTCTCCGACAGCGATGGTATCTTCCAGCAAGATTACTGTCCGTGTCTCAAGACCAGAATCATGCTGCGTTGGTTTGAGGAGCATGAAAGTGATTTCACGTTGTTGGTGGGTAGCAAATTTGCCTTGTCTGAAGCAGATGGAACACATATGGGAAACTACCGGGCGCCAGACTTACACAACCACCAGTCCATAAATTACAGGAATGGCATTGCCTGCGCGTAGATGTCGGGTGCCACACAGCTCCAGAAACCTACCAAAGGCTTGTTAAAGCCACGCCAAGCAGAATAGCTGCCGTTTTACCTTCCAGTGGAGGACTAACAAGTTATTAAACAAATGATTATAACATTTTGGCTCAAAGTGGTGTGAGAGGAAGTAACCTGACAGTAAGACAGCCTTGTGGAAGTCGGGGTGGAATACCTGCATCAGTTTCAATGAAATTCTTTCAGAGAGTAAGCTACTAGGAGATCTCTAGAGCTCCTGAAGACGCAGATGAGGTTAAGGGAAGCGAAGGAAGTAATGCTAGTAAAACTATTTATTCGGGAAAATTTCAACGAAACTATGAGGGGAAAGAAATACTGATGTGATAAGACACCCCTAAAATCACTTTTCTGGTGGTCGTAATACACTCCTGGAAATGGAAAAAAGAACACATTGACACCGGTGTGTCAGACCCACCATACTTGCTCTGGACACTGCGAGAGGGCTGTACAAGCAATGATCACACGCACGGCACAGCGGACACACCAGGAACCGCGGTGTTGGCCGTCGAATGGCGCTAGCTGTGCAGCATTTGTGCACCGCCGCCTTCAGTGTCAGCCAGTTTGCCGTGGCATACGGAGCTCCATCGCAGTCTTTAACACTGGTAGCATGGCGCGACAGCGTGGACGTGAACCGTATGTGCAGTTGACGGACTTTGAGCGAGGGCGTATAGTGGGCATGCGGGAGGCCGGGTGGACGTACCGCCGAATTACTCAACACGTGGGGCGTGAGGTCTCCACAGTACATTGATGTTGTCGCCAGTGGTCGGCGGAAGGTGCACGTGCCCGTCAACCTGGGACCGGACCTCAGCGACGCACGGATGCACGCCAAGACCGTAGGATTCTACGCAGTGCCGTAGGGGACCGCACCGCCACTTCCCAGCAAATTAGGGACACTGTTGCTCCTGCGGTATCGGCGAGGACCATTCGCAACCGTCTCCATGAAGCTGGGCTACAGTCCCGCACACCGTTAGGCCGTCTTCCGCTCACGCCCCAACATCGTGCAGCCGGCCTCCAGTGGAGTCGCGACAGGCGTGAATGGAGGGACGAATAGAGACGTGTCGTCTTCAGCGATGAGAGTCGCTTCTGACTTGGTGCCAATGATGGTCGTATGCGTGTTTGGCGCCGTGCAGGTGAGCGCCACAATCAGGACTGCATATGACCGAGGCACACAGGGCCAACACCCGGCATCATGGTGTGGGGAGCGATCTCCTACACTGGCCGTACACCTCTGGTAATCGTCGAGGGGACACTGAATAGTGCACGGTACATCCAAACCGTCGTCGAACTCATCGTTCTACCATTCCTAGACCGGCAAGGGAACTTGCTGTTCCAACAGGACAATGCACGTCCGCATGTATCCCGTGCCTCCCAACGTGCTCTTCAAGGTGTAAGTCAACTACCCTGGCCAGCAAGATCTCCGGATCTGTCCCCCATTGAGCACGTTTGGGACTCGATGAAGCGTCGTCTCACGCGGTCTGCACGTCCAGCACGATCGCTGGTCCAACTGAGGCGCCAGGTGGAAATGGCATGGCAAGCCGTTCCACAGAACTACATCCAGCATCTCTACGATCGTCTCCATGGGAGAATAGCAGCCTGCATTGCTGCGAAATGTGGATATACATTGTACTAGTGCCGACATTGTGCATGCTCTGTTGCCTGTGTCTATGTGCCTGTGGTTCTGTCATTGTGATCATGTGATGTATCTGACACCAGGAATGTGTCAATAAAGTTTCCTCTTCCTGGGACAATGAATTCACGGTGTTCTTATTTCAATTTCCAGGAGTGTAGGTGTATTAAAGTGATCACTTGTAAGTATACTTCGGGAATGTCTGGAACAACTTCAACCAAACTTAATACCTAAATGAGATACTACTGTTGGAGTGAGATATCACGGGCACTATAGAGGTGGCCGGAAGGCGTGAAACGGAAGACAAAAATTCGAAAACGAACCATATTAATATAAAAGTCACAGGTTTCACGGTCGATAAATGGGGTGGTGACAGTCCTGAAAAAATTGAAGCATTAGGAGCGAGAGCGGTGGAAGGAAGGGTTGAAGTGTAATCGATAACTGGAACGCTTAGAACAATTTGTACGAAATAACGTTCACATTACTTATATTCTTTCAAAAAACTGAGACATTTAGTATCAGGAAACCGCTAGCGAAGGCGATGAGGATAGCGAAAGGAAAGGGCGAGGCGTACGCATGATGAGTCGTACGAATAACTGTGGAAATCATGGAGAAATTTTCACTAGTGTCAAGAATGAAAGAAATCACTGCAGTGTTTCCATATTTTACCAACGGAACGTTAATTCTTACGATTAATTTGCTTATTAGTCAGAAAGCACGTACGATAGGGATGTTTACTTAACATCCCAAGTCCTCATCAAGAAATTCTGAGGTAGGATAGGCCTCATTCAGTTTTGTAGCTCTGTGCTTAAGGGTTCTGGAGGTTGCTCTTACTCTTGTCATCCAAAACACGAAAGCAATTCATGTGTAAATTTATTGTGGTACAGTACTTGCAGTATTCCTTAGCACGTTTACTCTGCATACGAGGATCTAACGCAATGTGAAACAAAATTATTTGAACTCAGTTGCATAATAACGATAACTCTCCCTGGACTTCTTTATTTATCACGTCTAATGTGTAGGAAACATTACTCCAATTTCCACCGTACCTGAGCTAATTACCTCAGTCAATTATGTGTTTACAGACATGAAACCCAACCCTGCCGTATTAGACAGTTATTACTGTTATGGTATCAATCACGTAATGGGGGTTAGAGCAGACACCTTCGTTGTTTTAAAACATATTAGTGGCCGAATATTCCTCTAGAAAAATATTAGTCTGTTCAGTAGATACTGACAGAATTTTAAGCACTTTCCATAAGCGGAGTTCATTCTCCGGTTGACAGGTCTACACTCCTTAACGGAAACGAATATTTCTTTCTGTGATTTAACGATCCTTTAAGTGTATTTGTGAGCTGAAACATCCTGTTTAAAGATGAAAATATTTAAGGCAGAACATCTTAACAATTCATTACTATCACAAACCTGAGGCTGCTTACATAAGAGATTCACATGCAATACTTTTTTATTAATAAAAGACAAACGACAAAACCCTGAATTAGAAGTTACTGCGCATCAAAAATTAACCTAGCCTCTGCAGTCTCATTAAAGTTTTTGCCAAGATTTACTTGTCATCGTATTTTTACAATAAATATAGTGATCAAGAATCCTGTTACAAAAACTGTAACAAATTATAAAAATGAAGAGAAACATGCAAAATTTACCTGTTCAAAAGAAGAGAAGGATTACCAATTCAGGAGTAATCAGCACATCGTAATTTCTATTTCGACTTTAGGAGTCCCTCGGTGTGTTGTTTTTATGACGGGCATGCACCTCTTGTAACAGAGAATTTCGCGGTTGTTTTTAAGCTAGTCACGTGGCACATAATCCAGCCTGCTGATCACATAACTCCAGTGGCTGCGGAATATTTCCCAACTGTGTACGTCGGAGAGATACGTTGCAGCGCAGCAAACATAGCGTATCGCTAAAACCAATGGCAAGGGAGCATAGACTGTAGCAAATATTGAGTACCCTTAAAGCCGTTCAGACCCAGGAATTTCGCTGATATCGCAGCAAATATTGGATATCTATCAAACTGCTCATGTGTGCAGCGGTCCATAACTTAACGATCCCTCTCGAGATAGTGAATCACAACGCAGACTTACATTTCGTCTTCAGTATTCTCTCTAATACACTGAGGTGACAAAAGTCATGGAATAGCGATATGGACGTAAACAGTGTTGCGCACACATGGTATAAAAGCACAGTGCGTTAACAGGCTTGTTATTTGTACTCAGGTGACGCATGTGAAAAGGTTTCCGTCGTGGTTATGGTCCTACGACGGGAATTAACAGACTCTGAACGCCGAATGGAAGTTTGAGCTTGAACCGTGGGACATTCCATTTCGTAAATCGTTAGAGTATTCAGTATTCCCATATTCACAGTGTCAAGAGTGTGAAGAGAATTCCAAATTCCTGGAATCACGTCTAACCATGGACAATGCAGTAGGCGACGGCTTTCACTATGTAGCAGCTTATTCATAGAGTGGTCAGTGTTAACAGACAGGCAATACTACGTAAAATAACTGCAGAATTCATTGTGCGACGTATGAGGAACGTATCGAATAGCACATTGCGATGAAATCTGGCGTTAATGGGCTGTGGCAGCAGACGACCGACGCGCGTGCCTTTGCTAACAGCACGATATCGCCTACGGCGCCTCTCCTTGGCTCTTGCCCATATCAGTTGGATCCTAGACGGATGGAAAGCCGTGGCGTGGTCAGATGAATTCCGATTTCATTTGGTAAGAGCTGGCGGAAGGGTTCGAGTGTGGCGCAGGCACCACGAAGCCATGGACCCGTTAACGATGCACTGCACAAGGTGATAGTCGCTACGTAGTTGTGAAGAGTGTAGAGGCCTGGACCGATCATTGAGTGGAAATGGTAACGTTCGGCTACTTGAGGACGATTTTCGGCCGTTAATAGATTTCTACTTCTCAAACAACGATTTCATGTCACCGGACCACAACTGTTCGCCATTGATTTGAAGAATATTCTGGAAAATTAGAGCGAATGATTTGGCCACCCACATCGTGCGACATGAATCCAATTGAACGTTTATGGGACATAATCGAGAGACCAACTTGTGGACAACATCCTGCACCGGCAACACTTCCGCAATTGTGGACGGCTATGGAGGCAGCATGCCTCAGTATTTCTGCAGGGACTTCGAACGATTTGTAGCTGCACTGTGCCGGACAAAAGGAGGCCCGACAATATATCTGGATGTATCCCATGACTTTTATCACCTTACCGCATATTTTCGCTTCTAATGACAAGTGATAGGTACACACATTCCTAGAATTCCATACCTACCATACGATACCCATTCTCATTGATGCTTTTCTCTTCCATCAAAGGTTTAAATTTCGTTTATAGGATCTGTTCAACCTGTTTCTTGGCAGAGCCACCGTAGACTCCAATTTAGTCCTCCGAATGTGGTCAGTCTAGTGCCATCTATTGTAAATCAGACACAAAACCTTTTTTTTTTCAAAAGAATCCCTGCAACCATATACACTATCAACGTGCTTGATATTATATACCAAAGTTAGATTGTTGATAGATTTCCAATTTATACGTGATATCAACCCTCTGAGAGATATTTTCACTGAGTCCGTTTAGACAAGACATGCGTATCTCCTATTATCAGATATTTAATTTATTACAGTAATAATCTTAATTTCTACATGGAAGGTTTATAAACCTCAAAATAAATTGTGTGATCATGGCTGTAGAGATTGACATTATTGCCTGCAAGATGTTCATTGCACTCTCACGTACCTTCTTATGTCACCAAAACACTAGATGTCACTAGTTACTGTCACAACTGCATAGCCGAAATGTAAGCAACATCAAATTATATAAAAAACGTTAGATCGCCAGTATCATTCTATACCATTAGAAGAAGGCGCATTCACTGAAAAAAAAAAGCTTCATCAAGCTCTAGCGTCAAACATAGGAGCAGAAATTGGGAAAAGAATAAAAAGTCAGCAAATTCTTCTGTTCTAGAATTTTCGTGCCTGTAAGGCATAACATTTTATTTTGTCGATTTACTGATAATGTATGCAGAGAAGTAGAGACTTCTCGCTTCCTGCTCCATGTTGGCACATGAGGGAAGAATTATCGAATAAGTTATGTATTTTTCTTAAAGTAAACTTCACGCTACTCGACGACTATGAATGTACACTCCGAAATCTGCGCCCATACTCTAATTGGGACCGCTTATCCTTAAGAGTAGAAGGAAAACTAAATTTCAACAAAGTAAAAGTGAAGGAACAAATGCCATGACGTGAATATGGATAAACACTGAATCATATGTGTTTTATATAAAAGAGGATGCTTAATACTGATGATCGAATATCAAAGAAAATGGAATAGAAATGGTGAATCAGACATTTTGTACTGACGAAATTAGGAACGAGCGTATTTCAGTGAACGTCGAACCTCCACGTCGGACTTCAAATCTGGGACTGGCTCTCAGGTCACTCAGCTGTCTTTTTTCATGTCTGTGAATTATTTGTTGGTGTGACAATATGCCATGTAGCCCTATGATTAACGAAGCACGTTAAGGAGTACGGCCCTCCTAAAACTCAGCAGAGCTGGAAATTTGGAGGGAGACAAGAACGTACCTTCATTAATAACACTGCAGTGTGCGAAGCATCCTTCGGGCTAAGGAAAGTTTAACCTTTAAACATTCAATCAAATTGGAAGTCGCAGAGATAGGGGTATCTGTAAGCTAACGGAGCCAAATATAATGGACATATAGATGCAAAAGCCCTGTAAATCTTCTGAGTATCATCTATGACAAGAACGGATATACAGCCGGATTTCAGAAGACTACTACACAAAAATACAAGGATTACAGATAACAGACAGGTATCAATTAATACACTATGTAGATATTTTAGATGTGCTTCCTATTTTTTCTTAATACTTTTCCTATGTCTACAGTTTGATTCACCTCCTATTATATCTTTTAAATCTTATTCCCAATGCTTCAAAAGGTGCCTTCAGAACACTATAACGTGTATTTTCCCATTCTTCAGCAATATCTTCACTATTGGGTTTTATTAACAATTGTTCATTTAATCTTTTTTTGGTGTAGGAGCTGTATGCTTTTCTTTTGTAATAAATTATTCGCTATTGGTTCTGTAGAAAAAAAAAGCATCAGCAAGTAAACAGCGGCACTAATAAATATGAAGTCGACCATGTAGCACGAAAAAACGCATGAAGTGATGATATGGAACACAGGATAATTTAAAGATTGCAAGTTGGACTGGTAGAGGAGTCGCCAACAAAGGTTCTGATTTAGCTCAAGAAATGGAATGCGTGAAAAATAGATGTATTAGCTGCAACGGAAACGAAGAGAAAGACGAAAGGATGCGAGATGATTACTGATGTGATTATGGTTTACAGTGAAGTACCGGAAGACAACAGAGCTAAGCAGAAGTGAAAATAATTATTCGTGGCATCTAAAATAGATTCATATACCCTGATTAATGAACGAGTAATGACTAAAAGGTCAAAGTACAGCAGAGGATACTTGACAATAGTGGCAACATATGCGCCACCAAAAGGAAAGGAAGCGAAAACTAAATAACTTTATTCACGTTAGCTAAATGAAAGAGGCATAGAAAACAAAAATGACTTAATGATATTATCTTTCGATTTAAACGCAAGAGTAGGGAACCATCGTGTAACTAATTTAAGAAACACACACAGAAGGAAAGTACTTTAACTGAAAATAGGCGACAAAAACAACAATTCACAGTATTCAATAACCTGAAATTTATAAATACTTTATTAAAAGAAGGATTTTTACAAGGGCACAAGATCACATGGAGGTCAAAGGTCATTAATTGATTAAATGGAGGTAACAAAATGTATCATTACTGACAGCCAAAACAAGACAATATACAGGAAGCGATATCTATTCCGACCATTGTCCTGTAATTTCTAAAATGAATATTTTAACGAGATGGAGAAGCAATAATAACACTTACAGAAATAAAGAAACAGTACTCAAAGCATACTTAGTACAAAAGGAAAGCATACAACTCCTATACCAAAAAAGATTACATGAACTTTACTAAAATCCATCATTGAAACATTGTTGAAGAATGGGAAAATACACGTTGTAGTGTTCTGAAGTCAGCTTTTGAAGCATTCGGAACAAGATTTAAAAGATAAATAGGAAGTGATTCGGAATGTAGAAAGTAGATTTAGAAAAAAATATTAAGAAAGATATAAGAAACACCTCTAAAATATCCACAGATATCAAACGCCAGAATTTAAAGCTGAATGTAACCGAATAAGAGCAATGATAAATGAGAATGTTAAAAGGGACACAGAGGAAGCTGTAACAGATATACAAGTAATCTGGAATAATACCTTCATGGACAACGATCATTAAACACTAACTCAATTAACGAAAAACAATGGGAAGAACACTGTAAAAAGCTGTGGCTGATGTTAGCTTAATCGAACAAGCAAAAATGAATGAAGGTAAGAAATGAGCAGGTGGACTAATGTTAGCCGAATTACAGGCTGTAAAACAATTGAAAATAGAGTCTGGTACAGATCACATCATCAGCGAGTTATTAAATATATGGAGTAATTCTTCTTAAACTAAAATATTTACAATTCCTAATTCTATGGCGGGAGAAATCGAGAATACCACAGATCTAATCATCAGCATATGGGTACTCAGTTCTTTTAGGAAGGAGACAGAATAAACCGTAATAGTGATAAGGGAGAAAGTTTTTTAACAGCTATATATAAAGTAAATACAGATATTTTAACCCTGGAGTTAAGACCAATAGCCGAAGAAATTTAACTGAAGAGTAGAATGAATTCAAATCTGCACAAACAACAAACAAGAATAAATTCTGTTTGAAGATAGTGAAAAATAAAAAGAGTATTTAATAATGAGACGTACATATCTTTTGTCAACTATTTCAAGACGTCTGACAGAATAAACGAGACAAAATTATGGTCAGCATTACAAGAAGAGTTCCATGGTACATGACATGGGCGACAAAAGTTTATACATTGAAACTAAATTTGTAGTGAAAAAAAGGGGAATAAAATGTAATTACAGCTAAGTAAGGAGTTAAACGAGACTGCAGTCTTTCCCCAATTCTATTCAACAAATGTATAAATGAAATGATTAAAAAATGGAATGACGAAATGAACAACATCAAACGAATAGAACTAGAAGATAATGATTGCATAAAAACATTAACGTAAGCAGCTGAACAGGTTATAATGGCCGATGCAGTAGAACTACAAGGAAATGTATTTAAACTGAATCACATTGGCCAACTTGTATTTCCAAAACTTCTACAGAAAAGACAAAATAATGATAATCCCAGTAAGACAACAGATGTGATCAAAAATAATGACAGAAAATAAAATAATCGAGCAAGTAAGTCATTTTAATGACTTAGGCTGTGGCATTTCTTTCGATCACTATAAAGATACGGAGAGTAAAACAGGAAATTTCAGAGTGCCTGTGGAACAATAAAAGTAACTTTAAGCAGAAAGACAACTGAAAACAGACATGCATGCATGCATCAATGCATGCATACACACACAACGTACAGGCATCTAAGCACCACTTCAGTGTCGTAAGTCTCACCTGCCAATTAAGATCATGTGACGGCTGGCACTATTCCTACTCCTTGTACAATGCCCCAACTTCATGAAGAGCGCTCTTTTAACGTGCTAACTAATACATAGGGTTGGAGAGATCACTACAGCGGCGTACGGATGGATCCGCAGTGTTATTCATAAGAACCTGTGGAGATTCAGAAGACGACTGCGAGAAAACGACAAGATATGCGGAATACAGACACATATCATTGAATAGAGCGTGTCTAGAGGTTTTGATTCGCAACGCTCGCCGTGGTATAGCTGCAGAGCATACTGCTGGGAGACTGGCGTGTCAGAACATGTAGACTGACCGTCCGCCCCGTATTGTTCCATCGAATTAGCTCGCGCCTGCAGATAGGTGACTCAATGAATAGATTTCCGAAGAAGGTTACTGTCGTTGTGCCTTCACAGGCAGCAGCAGCGGCGGCATCAATGATTTGCACGCATTTACTGATGTTTTGCTCTTCACTAATGGCGCCACAATTGAGCACCCGTGATGTGAGTTAAAACCTTGAAGAGATTACCTACTTTAAATATACATAAACGCTCCGCAAGTCACCGTATGATGTATGGTGGAGTGTAGGATGCGGCGCTAATACTCATTTACTTTCTTATTCCATTCGCGAATGGAGCGAGTGGAAAACGATTTTTATATGCTTCCGCAAGCCTCCTCATATGCTTTAGTTTTTTTTCGGGAGCATGATCCTGCAGTCAGGTGAAGATGTCCTTTCTCTAAATTTCACAGTAGTTTTTCACGGAAGAAACTTTCTCGAGGAACTCCAATTTCAGTTTTGTCTAAGTCATTCTGTATCGTTCTACCGTCAGCCAACGACGATAGTTCACCGTACAGTACAGTGTCATCAGCAGAGGTCACAGACTGCTCCTCTCCCTACCTGTCAGGGCCTTTATGTATGATAGGTGACCAGGAAGTTTCAGTTTGAGTGTGTTTCAGCATTTCTGCAGCGTATAGTTATGTAAGCACCGACTTTCAGGCAAGGAACTACTGTGGAAATTGTGTCTTTCCAACGTGCGTGCTTTAAAAGGGGAAACGGGAACTATGGCGATGTTATTACTTAATGCTTCCAAACAGAGGCAATGAGCTGCTATTTTTTTTCCTTGGCTTCCGAAGGACAAACGCCGACAGACATCCATCGGAGAGCGAAGAATATCTATTGGGTGGCATGTCTCTCGAAAACCACCGTTGCGTAAGGATTGCTTCTGCTTCATGATTGCGCACGTCCCCTTACCGGAAAATGCCGTATCGCTGCAGTCACGCCAGTTCAAGAGGCACACACACGGGCGCCCACCCCATGTCCTGATCCATCTCAACGCGATTATCAGGCTTTCAATGCCTTAATAAAGACTCCGAAGAATTTCTGTTGGACGAGGATGTGCAGTAGTCAGTTAGTTACGTACTGCTTCACGCAGTGTTTTACCAAACTTGTATCTTCAACGCGATGCGTCGGCGGGACGATTGCTTCAAATCTCACGTCAACTTTACCTGACTAGCATACCGATTCTAGAATGTATAGCCTTCGAACGGAAACATTCTTATCTCCTCCCCCCCCCCCCTTTATACAGCGTGGTCCACTGATCATGACCGGGCCAAATATCTCACGAAATAAGCGTCAAACAAAAAAACTACAAAGAACGAGACTCGTCTAACTCGAAGGGGAAAACCAGATGACGCTATGGTTGGCCCACTAAATGGCGCTGCCATAGGTCAGACGGGAATGAACTGTGTTTTTTTTTAAAAATAGGAACCCCCATTTTTATTACACATTCGTTTAGTACGTAAAGAAATATAAATGTTTTAGTTGAACCACTTTTTTTGCTTAGTGATAGATAGGGCTGTAATAGTCACAAAGGTATAAGTACGTGGTATCACGTAACATTCCGCCAGTGCGGACGGTATTTGATTCGTGATACGTTACCCGTGTAAAATGAACCCTTTACCTATTGCGGGAAAGGTCGATATCGTGTTGTATGGCTATTGAGATCAAAATGACCAGCTGGCATGTGCTATGTATGCCGCTCGGTATCCTGGACATCATACAAGTGTCCGGACCTTTCGCCCCTTAGTTACGTTATTTAAGGAAACAGGAAGTGCTCAGCCACTTGTGAAACGTCAGCCACGATCTGCAACAAATGATGTCGCCCATGTTGGTGTTTTAGCTGCTGTCGCGGCTAATCCGCACATCAGTAGCAGACAAATTGCGCGAGAGTAGGAAATATCAAAAACGTCGGTGTTGGGAATGGTACATCAACATTGGATGTACCCGTACCATATTCCTATGCGCTAGGAATTGCATGGCGACGACTTTGAACCTCGTATACAGTTCTGTCACAGGGCACACGAGAAATTATGGGACGATGACCGATTTTTTGCACGCATTCTATTTAGGGACGATGTGTCATTCACCAACAGCGATAACGTAAACCGGAATAATATGCAATATTGGGCAACGGAAAATCCGCGATGGCTACGAGAAGTGGAACATCAGCAACCTTGCCGGTGGAATTGTGGGAGGAAGGATAATTGGCCCCCTCTTTTTCGATGGCAATCCAAATGGTGTAATGTATGCTGATTTCCTACGTAATGTTCTACCGATCTTTCTGCAAGATGTTTCACTGCATGACAGAATGGCGATGTACTTCCAACATGATGGATGTCCGGCACATAGCTCGTGTGCGGTTGAAGCGATATTGAATAGCATATTTCATGACAGGTGGATTGGTCGTCGAACCACCATACCGTGGCCCGCACGTTCACCGGATCTGACGTCCCCGGATTTCTTTCTGTGGGGAAAGTTGAAGGATATTTGCTATCGTGATCCACCGACAACGCCTGACAACATGCGTCAGCGCATTGTCAATGCATGTCCGAACATTACGGAAGGTGAACTACTCGCTTTTGAGAGGAATGTCGGTATACGTATTGCCAAATGCATTGAGGTTGGCGGACATCATTTTCAGCATTTATTGCATTAATGTGGTATTTACAGGTAATCACGCTGTAACAGCATGCTTTCTCAGAAATGATAAGCTCACAAAGGTACATGTATCACATTGGAACAACCGAAATAAAATGTTCAGACGTACATAAGAAGTGTATTTTAATTTAAAAAAGCTACGTTTTACCGACTGAGATTCATTGGAAGAATCCTAAGGAAATGCAATCCGACGACAAAGGAAGTAGGTTACAGTACGCTTGTTCTCCCAATGCTTGAATACTGCTCAGCAGTGTGGGATCCGCACCAGGTAGGGTTGATAGAAGAGATAGAGAAGATCCAACGGAGAGCAGCGCGCTTCGTTACAGGATCATTTAGTAATTGCGAAAGTGTTACGGAGATGATAGATAAACTCCAGTGGAAGACTCTGCAGGAGAGACGCTCAGTAGCTCGGTACGGGCTTTTGTTAAAGTTTCGAGACAATACCTTCACCGAAGAGTCAAGCAGTATATTGCTCCCTCCTACGTATATCTCGCGAAGAGACCATGAAGATAAAATCAGAGAGATTAGAGCCCACACAGAAGCATACCGACAATCCTTCTTTCCACGTACAATACGAGACTGGAATAGAAGGGAGAACCGATAGAGGTACTCAGGGTACCCTCCGCCACACACCGTCAGGTGGCTTGCGGAATATGGATGTAGATGTAGATGTAGACTGTTCGGTTGAAATTGTGAGCCATGTGTTTGTGACTATTACAGCGCCATCTATCACAAAGCGAAAAAAGAGGTCCAACTAAAACATTCATATTTCTTTATGTAGTACACGAATATGTAATAAAAAAGGGTTCCTATTTTTTAAAAAAAGCAGGTGATATGCGTTTGACCTATGGCAGAACCATCTACCGGGGCAACCGTAGCACCATCTGGTTTCCCCCTTCAAGCTAGACAAGTTTGGTTGTTTCTAGATTTTTCGTTTGACGCTTATTTCGTGAGTTGTTTGGCCCGGCCACGATCAATGGACCAATTTGTATATGGACTAAAACTGTCCTGTTATACTTGGCTGGGACATTCCTGATGACACCCTTGTCTCTGAGGGATATTCGCCATAGAAGACAAGGTAATGGGTCCACATATCTGGGAAGCTATTCCAATGCTCTCAGCTTGTCATAGTTGCGTGGGCCATTCCTGATGATAGCCTTGTCTCTGAGGGATATTCGCCATCGAGGACAACGTCTTGAGTTCACAATCTTGGAAGCTATTCCCAGTGCTCTGTCCCAATAGGCTGCAAGTCTTGCATGTGGTTTTCGCGCAGGCGCTTTCTGGAGTCTTGTGTTCGCCCCCTGGTGAGACTGGTGTTCTCTGCGTACCTCCGCACAGTGCGCGGCAGCCGACAGTAACCTCTGGCGCCGTGCAGTAAGCCCTGAGGTGCGCCTCGCGTCTCCTCGCTTCTCCGCCTCCGTCTCTCCCTCTGGGGACGCGGCGGGGGTTCCCCGGGGAGTGCTCCACTGTGCCCGGGCCGCGGCGTGCATCCCGACCAGCCGCGGGCCCCGACGCCGAGCGAGCCTCGTTGCGCCGCGCCGTCCGCAATCGATAATCCCCGGCGACGTCGACGACGGCGGCGGCGGCGGCGGCGGCGGCGGCTGCCGCGGGGTGCGAGCGAGCCGCGCCGATGCAGCCACGACCCTCTCTATCGTACTATTCTGCTTCTCTGGACGCCGAAATTAAAGACGTATACGAAATATCCTGCTGGTGATTAACATTCAAACACCATTAAAGCGGCATTCAACGAACGCAAATTGGCAGCTAAAGATGAGCGTATCAGTAAAACCGCACAAAATAGGCAAGAGTTACGTTATGCATGTAAGGAAAAAATAAAGAAAAGTCGCTTTGAAGTGGAAAGAAATCAGGACGATATTACCTGTAACACACTACTGGCCATTAAAATTGCTACACCAAGAAGAAATGAAGATGATAAACGGATATTCATTGGACAAATATATTATACTAGAACTGAGGTGGGATTACATTTTCACGCAATTTGAGTACATAGATCCTGAGAAATCAGCACCCAGAACAACCACCTCTGGCCGTACTAACGGCCTTGATCCACCCAGGCATTGAGTCCAACAGAGCTTGGATGGCATGTACAGGTACAGCTGCCCATGCAGATTCAACACGATACCACAGTTCATCAAGACTAGTGACTGGTGTATTATGACGAGCCAGTTGCTCGGCCACCATTGACCAGATGTTTTCAATTGGTGACAGATCTGGAGAATGTGCTGGCAAGCGCAGCAGTCAAACATTTTCTTATCCACAAGGGCCCGTACTGGACCTGCAACATGCGGTCGTGCATTATCCTGCTGAAATATAGGTTCTCGCAGGGATCGAATGAAGGGTAGAGCAACGGGTCGTAACACATCTGAAATGTTCGAAGTGCCGTCAGTGCGAACAAGGGGTGACCGACACGTGTAACCAATGGCACCAAATACCATCACGCCGGGTGATACGCCAGTATGACGAATACACGCTTCCAAAGAGCGTTCACCGCGATGTCGCCAAACACGGACGCGACCATCATTATGCTGTAAACAGAACCTGGATTCATCCGAAAAAATGACGTTTTGCCATTCGTGCACCCAGGTTCGTCGTTGAGTACACCATAGCAGGCGCTCCTGTCTTGTGATGTAGCGTGAAGCGTAACAGCAGCCATGGTCTTGGAGCTGATTTTCCATGCTGCTGCAAACGTCGTCCAACTGTTCGTGAAGACAGTTCTTGTCTTGGAAACATCCCCATCTGTTGACTCCTGGATCGAGACGTGGCTGCACGATCCGTTACAGCCATGCGGATAAAATACCTGTCATCTCGACTGCTAGTGATATGACGCCGTTGGGATCCAGCACGGGGTTCCGTATTGCCCTCCTGAACCCACTGATTCCATATTCTGCTAACACTCATTGGATCTCGATCAACGCGAGCAGCTATGTCGCGATACGATAAACCGCAATCGCGATAGGCTACAATCCGACCTTTATCAAAGTCGGAAACGTAATGGTGCGCATTTCTCCTCCCTACACGAGGCAACACAACAACGTTTGACCAGACAAAGCTGGTCAGCTGCTGTTTCTGTATGAGAAATCGGTTGGAAACATTCCGCATATCAGCACTTTGTAGGTGTCGCCACTGGCGGCAACCTTGTGTGAAAGCCCTGAAGAGCTAATCATTTGCAAATCACAGCATCCTCTTCCTGTCGGTCAAATTTCGCGTCTGTAGCACACCATATTTGGGGTGTAGTAAATTTAATGGCCAGTAGTGTATTCTAGTGAAGTTATTGGAAAACATTTGCTGCTGTTTCATCAGCTATTATTTCGTAGGTTGGAGGGCTGATGAAAGGTACCCATTGACTGAAAAAAATAGAACAGGTTCTTCCTGTTTCCAATAAGTATCGTAGGGCAGATGCACATAATAATAGGCCTATATCGTAGGCGTAAGTGTCTTGTAGAATTATGGGAAATGCTTTGGGTTCACGTATTATGTCATTCTTGGAGAACGAAAATCTCCTCTATGAAAATCAACGTGGATTCCACGAACAGAGATCTAGGAAAATTCAACTCGCTTTGTTCCCCATGAGATGCATGGTGCTGTAGACATAGGCGCTCAGGTTGATGCCGTGTTTCTCGGCTTCGGGATGATACTTATTTGGCACTGTCCCTCATTGCCGTTTAGTGAAAAACTACTAGCTTACCGAGTGTTGACCAGATTTGCAATCTAATACAAGACTTCCTTGCGCATTGAACTCAACACGGCAGGGACAATAACAACAGACATAAATGTAATTTACGAAATACCCAAAGAGGTTTCATGGCACAGCGTATATATATGATCTAGTAGAATGCGTTGGAAGCTCTTTGAGACTATTGCCAGATGATGAGATTTTCTGTGAGAGGGTAACAACTTCAGAGGACAATAACTGTTTCCAGAAGGACCTACAGGACATTTGTGATTGGTGCAGGAACTGGCAAGGAAGCACGGACTTGAACAAATGTTACATACTGCCCGTACACAGTGTAAGAAATCCACTCCGTACAACTACATTAATGATGACAAACTGATGGAAAAACTATCTACGTTGAAATATGTACATTATCATCAGGGTCATCTTAAGTGAACTGAAGCGTGTGTTCGACCGGTTTTTGAAGATTGTCAGCCTGTGACCCTTTCCGGGTAGAACTGCTAGAAGAGATAGAGAGGATCCAATGAAGGACAGGGCATTTCGTCAAGGGATCGTTAACTCCGTGTGCGAGCGTTACAGCCGGCCGATGTGGCCGAATGGTTCTAGGTGCTTCAGTCCGGAACCGCGCTACTGCAATGGTCGCAGGATCGACTCCTGCCTCGGGCATGTTTGTGTGTGATGTCCATAGGTTAGTTACGTTTAAGTAGTTCTAAGTCTAGGGTACTGATGACCACAGATGTTAAGTCCCATAGTGTACAGAGCCATTTGAACCGTTCCAGTTTCGAGCGTTACAAGCTGCTCAACAAACTCCAGTGGCAGTTGCTACAAGAGAGGTTTTGTGCATTACGGTATGGTTGGCTGTGGAAACTTTAGAAAAGTTCTTCCCTGAAAGAGTCGGACAACAAATTACTTCCTGCCACATAAATCTCGCAAAATGACCACGACGAGAAACTAGAACTAATACAGAGGCTTACTGACAATCATTTTTCTCACCACCATTGACAGCTGGCACAGGAACTGAGAGGATTACTCTGTGGTACTACAAGTACCCTCCACGCACGGCCAGGTGGCTCGCAGAGTATCGATGTAGATTAATGTAGATGAAGAAATGTTGGGCAGTAGGTTTCCCATTCAGAAGTCGCATTGTAATGTTGATCATCTGCGAGAAGGTCATGTTACGCTTTGCTTAAAATAAGAAACGTCTGCATTAACATATTATAAGTCGACAGAGACAAAAAATGGTTCAAATGGCTCTGAGCACTATGGGACTTAACTGCTGAGGTCATCAGTCCCCTAGAACTTAGAACTACTTAAACCTAACTAACCTACGGACATCACACTCATCCCTTCCCGAGGCAGGATTCGGACTTGCGACCGTAGAGGTCGCGCGGCTCCAGACTAAAGCCTAGAACCGCTCCGCCACGCCGGCCGGCCCAACAGAGACAGATTTGTGTTCATCGAGACTGCGACTGAATCAGTGGTTTCAGCAGAACCATAGAGAAACTGAACTGCCCCACGCGGCTGCTCACGACAAGACATCTACATCTACATATCTACATATATACTCCGATAGCCACCATGCGGTGTGTGGCGGAGGGCATAATTAGTGACAAAGGCATATTCCACCCCCCCCCCTCCTCCTCTCTGCCACTCGCACGAGGGAAATACGACTGTCTGCTAGCCTCAGTACGAGCTCTTATTTCCCTTATCTTTGAATCATGATCATTACGCAATTTGTAAGTTGGGGCCGGCGAAGTGGCCGAGCGCTTCTAGGCGCTACAGTCTGGAACCGCGCGACTGCTACGTTCGCCGGTTCGAATCCTGCCTCGGGCATGGATGTGTGTGATGTCCTTAGTTTAGTTAGGTTTAAGTAGTTCCAAGTTCTATGGGACTGATGACCTCAGATGTTAAGTCCCGTAGTGCTCAGATCCATTTGAACCATTTTTTTTTAAAGTTGGTGGTAATAATATATGCTCTACATCCTCGGTGAAGATTGGATTTTGGAATTTAGTAAGCAGCCCCTTCTGTTTAGCGCGTCGTCTATCTGCAAGTTTGTTCCACTTCAAACTTTCTATGAGATTTGTAATGCTCTCACGATGACTAAATGTACCAGTCACGAATCTTGCCGCTCTCCTTTGGACCTTCTCAATCTCTTAAATCAGAACCAACTGGTAGGGGTTCCATACAGACGAACAATACTCTAAGACAGGACAAACTAACGTATTGTAAGCTATTTCCTTTGTTGAAGGACTGCATCGCTTCAGGATTCTACCAATAAATCGCAACGTAGAGTTCGCCTTACCTGTTATTTGCGTAATCTGAACAGACGTTCACTTACCATCCATCAGCCACCCGGTGAAAAAGACATGTTGGTTGGTTTGGAGCACTGTAGGCGGAGTAGAAGTGAGGCCGAATTGTTATGTGACCCTTCACCGCTGAAGCGTCTCGTGGTAGTGACGTAGAGTGTATGTGCCTGACAGCGTGATGCGTCTACGTGGTGACTTGAGCCACTGTTGGACAGGAGATACGCTGTTTGTAAGTGCCCTCAACCACACCGTGAACGAGCTAGTCCGGTTCGTTGATATCAACGCACTCACAATGGTTCACTGTATGTAGCTTGTGAAACGGCCACAGACCAGTCTTCGTAAAAACAGTCCTACCGAAAGAGACCTAAGACGAAGGCACTTCTCGTCAATGACAATCGGTATCATACACGACAGGAACTGCTGCTATCAGTAAATGAAGATCCACCTTGACATGTTTCCGAACGGAAATTTCGAAGGCGAGTGCATGTAATGGGCATTTGGTGTCGGATATATCGCAAAAAGGCCATTAATCGTAGCAGCACATTAAGCGGCACCTTCAATGGACAAATCAGCTGAAGGCGCGTAGTGTAGTCCAATGATTCGTAAATTTTCTTCTCTTCAAATAACACAAGGCATCAAGGGTCTGATGAGACTTATGGATGGAGGGAGAAAATCAGGTCGAAGGGCTCCTGTGAAGTTTTAGAGGTGCTTACAGTACCATGAGATGGGTGCACTTACATTGTTTACCGTCAACATGAGCCAATGAGCCAGGACGTTTATTTTAACATTCATCGTGAGCCTTTCGTCTAAATTCATGGTAACTGTATGCTTGTTTCATACCCGACAGGAACTACAGCTGTCACTAAATGCATGTAAACAGGAACTTGTTTCGGAATGGACATTTCCTACTAAACCACCTTCTCATATTTGGACTCTCTAAATTACCTGAGCTTAATCATATAGAAGGTCTCTGTGGCTATTTTGAACAAGGGGCAAAATGTAGCTATCAACATCCAACCATTCTGGTAGTTCAATGAGGTTTAACTATGAGACGATGATGTTCAACAGTGCTAGACTTTACCCTCATATGACGAAAGTTGACAAGACGTGATACAGCCATGAACATTTCGAGCATGATAGTTTTGGTGGTCCACGATGCTGTGTTTTGGGGAGGCATAATGTCGCATGGGTGTGCTGAGCTACAAATCGTTGAACTCAATATACTTACCGGTAAACACTACTGTGACATTTCATTCTTTCACCATATTTGTCTTTCCGGGGTTGCATTCGGCCCCGATTTTATTTTCATGGATGATAATGTGCGAGCAGCTTTGGCTAGATGTATTGCAACAGTTCAGATGCACCAACGACCATACAACATTTGTTGACGGTGCTGGACAAGGACTCTTTACCAGCTTCGTCGCCAGCATGGGACTACGTTCAAAGAATACACAGCCACCAGTCATGGACATACATCCTATTAAGAACCGTATCACTACTTTTGTAATGTCCAGGGGACCGTAATAAACCGCAGGGACCCCAGTGTAATTATCGTCTCCGAATAAAAGTATCATCTACGTCTGTCGTATCGCGCAATTTTTTTCAGTTATTGTGTTATACTGTAGCAATTCACCCTATGTATGATTCAGGTTTCATAGAGCTATGTCCCTTGGCAGTGACACATCAAGCGAAAGTTACTTTCGTCCACATTTTGCGCACCAGTGTATTAGACAAAGACGAATCATGAATTTTATAGTACTTCAAGCCATTAGTTTAATTTTATATGATATTTGATGATGGTCTGTGAACCGCTTAGTACAGAAATTGCAGGGGTTAGCGAAAGAAGGTGCTAACTCACAAGAGAGTACTCTGTACTGTTGCATGCTAAAACTTTGATTGAATTCAAAGTGAATAAAATGAAGTCAAAAAGACAAAGATATTTATATGTACGATAGACAATGCTTTCTAGCGGTACTTAACGAAATGTTTGTTACCAGCGTTTGGTCAATTCGAAAATACAACAGTAATTGGCGATTAACACTTTCTCCCACTGTCCACTTACATTTTTATCAGCAGCACTTGGTGGTGAATTTTTTTTTTATTTTTTTAAATATTTACGAGCGTTGGTGGACCATTGCCCTAACTTTCTCCTACTGACATACTGGAAGGAAAATTTTTATAAAAGAATATCCAGGAGAGGTCGAGAGAGACAATAGCCAAAGATCTATTGGAAGTGAAACGAAGAAAGCACAAAACTGGGGAGCATGGTTGAAGGGCAAGACATCGTCTTAGGATTCTGAAGGTTGATCGTGAATATTTTGAGAGGTAATAGTGAAAGTTTCATTAGCAAAAATTATTATTCAGGCAACAGACGTAGGGAAATGTGCAAAGTTCTTTCTCTGGCAATAGTAGCGTTATGTATACGTTTGGTTTAAAAATTGCTAGGCTATCTAGTGAAACTTTATTATCATTGTCATAAAATCTGATATGAAGCTAAACAAATTGTTTTATAAAAACCCTTATTCCGACGTGTCAGATTTCCAAAATTTTCTGGAACTTCCTACTACCGGACATGTCAGTATTCTGATAGAGAACAAAACACAAAGAGCAAATACTGCGATTTTTAAAATATTCTCTAACATCTCCTAACAATTAAACTGTACTGCTCCTGCACGCATGAGATAACTTATCTCGTCTTGCAGCTGCAAGGAGATTCTGCATCCAGAAACGTGGTAATTATTGTGCAAAAGAAATACTGCGATCCATACAGAGAGCAATGCATGGTCATGATAACGTGTGCAACAACTACCGTTTTTCTTTTCTTGTAGAAATTAAATGACCAGAGGGGTTTAGTGAACAAATCTTAATCAGTGCAAACAAAAAAAAAAAGAGATGAATCAATAATATTTAAAAATTTACTATATTCTGAAAACTGCAAGCTTTACTCAGACTCTTCTTTTCCTTGGACAGTTCATTATCAAGATCTTTTGTTATTCCACAATGTCTTTAATCAATAATTACATAGCTGGTCACGACAAAGATACTAATACTACTTTCAATGTATGCAACAACTAAGAGCAGCAAGAAAGGCAAGTTACCAAAAATCTCCTGCGGCGCCATTAGCACGGTCAAGCATGCTGCAACCTCTCATGACTCGAGGTTTCCCTCCAAGCCAGGCTGCGTCCCGCTTCCCTCACCACCCGGTACCACTCGCGATAATAACAACTGAGACTCAGTTGATGTATGCAAGGGACAACAGAATGAATTGGCAACTTTCCAAAAAAAAAAAAAAAACAAAAAAAAACCAGATATGACCGTCTGACTATCAATAGTATTCATCGAAAAAGCACATACTAAAATATGAATACAGGAGACGGTGAAGGACTATGGTTGTTGATTTGAGTACATTCGTTTCATTCACCATCGGTCAGCGGGGTAACAGAGAGTTCTGCTTTCTGTATCACGGTATTCTATCTACGGATTAGTGTAAGCATTAGTTGGTGGGGAGCGAAGTGGGACATATGCAGAAGACTGGTAGGCAGTAAGCGTGTATCCTTATACCTGCCGCATCACTTCTTAGTGTGAACCTCCATCTACGCCTACACTACCTGAGTAAAGAATGTGAGGCAACGGAAGTGGAGCAGAATAGAAACCAGCTTGATATCTGGTATTATTGTACTTAAACTTCTGATCATCACCTATCTTCATCTACTAGAGATACATTTTAGAAACATTGAGGAGGAAGTGCGAGCAGTTAGAGAATTTCTAGTGTAAAATTTTCATCAAAGTTAAGTATCGTCACGTAAATGTGTAGATACTTTTCTTTCGATACTTCTATGAGTACGAAAATTTTCCTATAATGCTACATATGATTTAAGAATCAACAGTTTACTCTGTGGGTGGGGAGTGGTTTATTTATCCGATGTGACAGAAGAAGAATGAAGAGTCGATATAGAAGAGACAGGGGATCTGGCATTGGAATCAAAATTTAAAAGAGATTGGGAAGGCTTAGGAACGAGTAATGCAGAATGGATAACATTCCATTAGAATTTCTAAAATCATTGGGGGAGGTGGCAAGTAAACGGCTACACACGCTGGTGTGTGGAATGTATGAAACTGGCGATATACCGTCTGACTTTCGGAACAATATCAGCCACACAACTCTAAAGATTGCAAGCGCCCACAAGTGCGGAAATTATCCCACAATCAGCTTAATAGATTATATATCCGAGTTGCTGACAGGAAAAATTTACAGAAGAACAGAGAAGAAAACTGAGGACGTCTTATACGACGATCATCTTGGTTTTAGGACAGGTAAAAGAACCGAAAAAGCAGTTCTGATGTTCCGGTTATTAGGGGAAGCATGAATAAGGTAAAATCTATACATGTTCACAGAATTTGTCGACCTGGGAAATACGTTCAAACGGTGTAAGATGTTAGACATTCTGAGAAATTTTGGAGTAAGCTATAAAGAAAGTCGGTTAATACGCATAATGCAAGGGAGCCGGTGAGGAAATGGTAAGAGTGGAAGACCAAAAGCCAAGTGTTCCCATTAAACAGGATGTAAAACAAGGATCTAGTCTTTTGCCCCTACTGCTTAACCCATGCAGCAAAGAAAAAGTGATGGAAATAAAAGACAGATTTAAGAGTGGAATTAAAACTCTAGGTGAAAGGATGCCACTGAGAAGGCTCGCTGATGACATTGCTTTTCATAGTGAAAGTGAATAAGGATTTACTGAATTGAATGAATAGTCTAATTAGTAGGGAACATGGATTGAGAATATATCGAAGAAAGATTAAAGTAATGGGAAGTAGCAAAAATGAGGACAGCGAACCAAGAAGTACATTAATTTTAGGAATTCTGCTACCTACGTAGCAAAACAACCCGTGACGCAAAAAGCAAGAGGACATAAAAAGCAGCTAGCCTTGACAAAAAGGAAATTCCTGACCATGAGAAGGTGCTGTAGTATCAAACATAGTCCTCATTTTCACGAATAAATTTCTGTGAATGTACGTTTGGAGCACAGCATTTCAGTGAAACAAGGAATATGGGAAGCCCAGTACACAAGAGAATCGAAGCATTTGAGATGTGGTGCTGCAGAAGAATTAGGTGGACTTATATGGTATGCAATGAGGAGGTTCTCAGTAGAATCGGCGTGAAAGACGCTGACAACGAGATGGGACACTTTGTAGGACTTCTGTAACATCAAGGAATAACTGCGATGTTACTAGAGGGAACTCTAGAGGGTAAAAATTGTAGAGGAAGACTGAGGTTGCAATATACCCAGAAAATAATTGCAGGCGCTACTCTTAAGATGAAGAGGTTGGCATAGGGAAGGATTTCGTAGCGGGTCCCATGAAACCATGCGATTACTCGATTACCGTGTTCCACTGACATTCTGAGAAGATCTCGTGACATAGTGTTAAGGTTTAATTACCTTAATATATGAATAGAGCTTCAGCCAAGTTAACTAGGTTGCTTGCAATATCTTCTACAGAAGAAAGTGATCTTTTAGCTTAGCTTTTCTTTTACTCGCAGTTGGGACCGCAGTGTGGCGTTGGCGTTTCATTGCACTATACTGATATTATTCCACATGCCGTATGCGGTGCGGTGAATGCGACCATCGTGGGACCGGATACAGAACTGACGGTGTATCTGGCTGTCAATAGAGTTTGGGCAGTACAAAGCAGGTCATGGTCCACTGGTTTCTGTAGACCGCGGAATACACGCACGCAAATGCAATACAACCAATACTTCAAACCTTGTACCACCACCTGACGAGTCGTAACATAGGTTGGTGAAAAAATGGAACTAGCCTTTAAAATATTTAATGGGCCTTAAGGCAGGCATCCTGACTTAAGTTACCTGTATCCGATAAAGGTGATGTGAACTGGGTTGTTTGTTCAAGGTGCATGAAGTATAAGGGACGATGAAAAAGATGTTTTTCGAAGCCCATGCAGTCCAGTCTCGGTATGCCAATCAGGAAAAACCGCCATGAGCACTGACGCAATTATCGTACAGACGCACCAGGTTGAAGATACCAGTTCAGTAAAACTCCGTGTACTGCAAGTGCCTTCTGCTCAATCTCGTCCGACTGGAATCGTCGACTCCATAACCTTTTTCAACAGACCGAAGCCGCGACAGTAACAGGGGGAGAGATCAGGAGTATAGTGTGGGTGCTCAAGTGTCTCCCAATGGCGGTAGAGTAACTTCTGCGTTACCAGATTTGTGGTATGAGGACGTGCGTTATCATGAAGCAGCAGCACCTGTTGTCGCGGTTTTCCAAAACGGTGACTTTCGACAGATATGCTGCCCCATACGCATTCTTCACCCTCTGAATAATGTCTTAGAATGACAGCCTGTTGGTCCTATTTGGGCTCATTTGGTAATAACATCGCTACACTTCAATTTTCCACATTTACAGGTACCACACGCAAATCGGAAAGACGTGGATGCCACACAAATCCCTCGCCTACATTTCCAGTTTCCTACAAGGCATCAGAAAAAGTCTGAAAAGCTTGTAAGGGTGTTGCAGGTTAAGTCATGTTGAGAAATAATCGTTGAAAAAACTTCCATGTGTTGCGTCGTTTCGAAGTTAATTAGCATATCAATCAGCCAATCATGACGTTCCGCTTTCAAATTCAAGCGGAGCCGCAGTCAGAGACATTGTTGCCAAATGTTTTTAAACCGCTCTTCTGTTTGATTTCCTGAAATCAAACGGGAGAGACGGTTTAAAAACCGAGGTTTGGACGGTAGTAAGGCCCGAACCCGAGACGATGGCTAGGCAGCCTCGTCCGCTATCATCTCTGTTGCCACAAATTGTGTATCACGACAGACCGCTTGAACTCAGCCATGAGTGCTAATAAAATTGGGAACGGAAGAACGTATAGAATTTTTGTGTTAACAATTATCTCTCAGCACAGCCTAACCTACAACACAAGTTTTTCAAACTTTTTCTCACCACCATGTATACCAACATCGGAGTCGCTGTACTTGCACATATGCTACAGCAACGCCAGAAACGGAAACTTTTTGATCGCTCCTTATATTTTCCGGGCTATTTTCTTTTGTCCACCCTGTACAACTGGTCTCAATCATGTTACCTTAGACTCTTATGCTCTTATATTTCTTGTTTATTTCTTCATTCGTCGTGATAACTTACAGAAGTTACGCTCTATGTGGACGTTTGCTTCTACAAGCAGCAAAGCCGGCTAGATTTGAGGAGTAAATGTCATTTTCCCGTACCAAGAAACGGTTCGTCTGCTCGGAGAGCGGAAGAACGCGGAGGCAACCAACTCAATTATAATCGAAAGAGCGTTTCAAAACGTGGCGGGACAATGCCGGCGCCGCCATGGTGCTATAACTTGCTACGCTAAAAGCAAGAAAATGAAAAAGTGCCAGAAGGAAATTAGGGACTTGTCTGGGAAGACTTACTGTGGGGTGGGAGCTAGGAAATTCAACAAGAACGGAAACACGGAGCTATGTTCTTCACAGTATTTTGATTCAGAATTGGGAGCGAGAGCGTTTATCAAGTCCGCATATAGCCTACATGGCAAGTGGAGTATGGAACATAATATTTGGAATAGGGAACATTAAAACTTTTACTCTATTGTAGCATCAACTTCCATATATATCGTTTCAAACTATTTTCCAGTACTCTTTTATTTGGGAACATCAATTTAATTTTTTCTATAGGCTAGATTGTTACTTTCCCACACGTACATCTTCTCCCCTCTTCACTGTAATTCTTGCTCATGTTGTCCTTCTCTTCGACATCATTCTATCTCTCTCTCTCTCTCTCTCTCTCTCTCACACACACACACACACACACACACAAACACACACACACACACACACACACACACACACACACACAACGAACACGCTAGTTTTCGATGTCTAGCCTCAATATGAGCTTCCTTCCCTTTCCCTATACTTGCTTCCTCACATCAATTATGTTACTCTTGGACCATTAACACAGCTGTTTCTCGGGCTCCACATGCTCCTTGTGAGGCGGCCTGCAGGGTTTGGAGGGATGGTCAAGCGTGGTTAGCTGCAAGGGCGGCAGGGGAGGGGAAGAAAAAAAAAGTATACAAGATTTATTATTTTCTGTATTTCTGCAAATAAACCGAAACTACGAGTATGACTACAGCTGAGATTAGTACTTCAGTAAACCTTCTAGTTTCTGCACAATAACAATGGAAAGAACAATGCCAGATACACAATAACTGTGAAGCGATTATAATTAAATTGACTGGTTACAACATCGATTCTTTCGTATCTTATATTCTGACACCGTAGCTTATTTGTCACGATTTTTTTAATATAAGGAACCTATAGTACTTAAATAAGAAAGCTTGCAATGAGAAATTTGGACACATGATACTTCATGTACAGTGGACTTTAGATCATATGTTGACATATACGACATGGTGCAGACATACCGAAACTGACTTTAAGAATATGTAGAGGATGGCCCATTTAAACGTTTCAGCGTAAATGTCTCCGGAGTATAAATGTGTGTTGGGAAACGGCTTCCGCGGTTATGAATGTTAGGCAAAGGCTCGTGAAAGTAGATAGTACAAGACATTCTAAAACGTAAGCAAATACTATTTTCAACACAAACTTATTTTTTCAGTGGGCAACACGTGTCATTTCTTACGCAATCAATAACGTAAAAATCACAGAAACAATGGCGTTGGTTGGACAGCAACACGTCAATTACATCCCAAGAAACAGCAAAGCAAAGCTGACGTTTGAAAAACGAAACGCGCCGCTATTATACATCCCGAGATGTAGACGTGAACTGCACGTTGCTAGTAATCACTATGTTGCACTGTTATTACGAAGGCCGAAAGCAATAAGTCACAGGCATTGATACAACGTAACGGTTACCCTCTTGCATGTGTTATTTATCTACGTACACACTACGGAACAGTACCGGTTAGTTTACCCAACCCACACACCTAAATGGATGGACACGACGGAACAACCCGATTAGATTTGCACATCTCCATGGACGTTTTTGTATGGGGACATGTGAAAAATGTGGTGTATCAGAAGTTTCGAACAACAATGGACAACATGAAAGCCCAGATTGAAATTTTCACACTGCGGCGGAGTGTGCGCTGATTAGAAACTTCCAGGCAGATTAAATCTGTGTGCCGGACCGAAACTCGAACTCAGTCCCGAGTACCGACTTCGAGTCTCGGTCCGGCACACAGTTCTAATCTGCCAGGAAGTTTCATAACATGAAAGCCGGTGTTCCCGCTGTGTGTGCTGCAACAGCACCAGAAATTTTGAAGCTGTGTTTTAAATGGCGATCTCTTCGAAAATACTTTGTAGCGTTTCCGCTGCGAGAAATGTGACTGCATACCGGCGTACATTTTGTTTCTAAGCAGACATATGTTTATTTTGTAGGTACCGTTGTACATTTGCGTAATCGTTTCGCCATGTGCAAAAGTTCAGTTCTAACGTAATCATCAAAAGTGTGACGTGTCCTGTACGTGTTCTGTATGATTTTGTAATTTATGTGGATCTACGTACAACTAGCATTTACCCCTCTTAGATTCTTGGTAAATCAGTTATGTTTACTATGGCCGGCAACACTCGGTATTTCATTAGCGTTATGTTGTACTGTTTCCAGTAAATACCAATAATCATAGCGATTGTTGCATCGTAGTACGTAACTCACATTGCGGTTACGGGCAACGTGCCGTACCTGCTTGCACAAAGGGGTGTGCTATAGTGGTACGTTTCGTTTATTTCAAGCTTCAACTATAATTTACAATTCCTCGGAATAACATTGAGATATTAAGATGTAACAGATGCCGTTCTTTTTGTGATTTTTACGTTATTCATATGGTTCAAATGGCTCTGAGAACTATGGGACCTAATATCTATGGTCATCAGTCCCCTAGAACTTAGAACTACTTAAACCTAGCTAACCTAGGGACAGCACACAACACCCAGTCACGCCGAGGCAGAGAAAATCTCCGCCTGGAATCGAACCCGGGAACCCGGGCGTGGGATTACGTTATTCATTGCGTAAAAAAAACAAGATACCCATTAATATATTTAAGTTTGTGTAGGAAATAATGTTTGCTTACGTTTTGGAATATTTTGTGGTGTTTAATTTCATAGGCCCTTTGTTACATTGCCCTTCGTTACATTCACACCTGCTGAAGTTGTTTTCCAGCTATTGTTGTTCCAGAGAAATAGATCCACAATGTCAAAAGTGAGCCAAGAATAACAAATTTCAATCATTACCTCTCACCACAGACAACGGCTAAGAGTAGCGGCGTTCGCGTAGAATTTTCAGTGCTAAAAGACAAGCACCACTGCGTAAAGTAACAGTAGAAATCAATGTGAGACGTTCGACGATCGTATCCGTAAGGAGAGTGCGGCGAAATCTGGCGTTAATGGGCGATGGCAGCAGACGTCCGACGTGAGTGCTTCTTCTGGGCTCGTGACCATATTTGTTGGACCGTAGACGACTGAAACACCGTGGCATGGTCAGATGAGTTCCGATTTCGTTTGGTAAGAGCTGATGGTAGGGTTAAAGTGTGGCGCAGACACTACGAAGCCATGGGCCCAGGTTGACAACAAGACACTGTGAAAACTGGTGGTTGCTGCATAATGATGTGTGCAGTGTACACGCGGAATGAACTGGATCTTCTGCCAAACTTAACGGATCATTGACTGGAAATGGTTATGTTCAGCTACTTGGAGACCATCTCCAGCCGTTCTAGTAAAGGACATTGCGGTCAATTGGAACGAACGATTTGGCCATCCAGATCCCTCTCTTTGAACGTTTATGGGACATAATCACCTAGAGGTCAGTTGGTGCATAAAACCCTGCACCGCAACACTTTCGCAGTTCTGGACGGCTATAGAGGCAGTATGCCTCAATATTTCTGCAAGGGACTTCCAACGAGTTACTGAGTCCTTGCCATGTCACGTTGCTGTACTAAGCCTGGCAAAGGAAAGTCCAACACCATATTAGGAGATATTCAATTACTTTTGTCATCTCGGTTTATAAAAAAAAAAGTTCAACCGAGAAGGAATTTCACGAATGAGACGGAGACCATTGGATGTGATCTACATATATGGACAAACAAAGTTTGGATGATTTATTCAAAAGAAAGAGCTTCATAAACTGAGCAAGTGAAAAATGGCGTGGTCCACCTCTGGCCCTAATGCAATGCAAGTAGTCACTCGACTTGCCATTGTTGGTGCCTTACAGTCAGAAACCAGAGATTGTCGGAGGGCCCTGCCTATAATGTTCCAAACTCACTCAAGTGGGGAGAGCCCCGACGATCTTACAAGCCAAGTATGGCGGCATGCACGGAGACAAGCGATAGAAACCCTCGCTGTGTGTGGACGTGCACTAACTTTGTGAAATGTGAGACAAGGATGGCTTGCCCAAAACGTTGCGGTCTTCGGACTGGAATCCCATTGTCTTCAGTAACGAGTACCGCATCTAAGTGTGCCCCGACGACCAGCGAACGCGTTTCTGGAGACGGTCCTGATAGCCGTGGGATACCAACACGACTGCAATACGATACGACTTCTAGGAGTGATTTTTTGGTGTGTCATTTCATTTCACAGAACGGCCCCTTTGGGTTCCAAACGCGGTACCCTCACATCACGGCGGAACGTAGATGATATATCACGTCCAGTTTTGTTGCTTCATGGCAAGCAATCCTGGACTTACATTGCAGCAAGCACACGGTGAGATTTTCTACTGCTTGTCCCCTTGCACACCAAACCTTACGTTGGCCTGAAACGTCGCCGTATCTCTCCCAAACTGAGAATGTTTGGAGCATTAGGGACAGGGCCTTCCAACAAGCTCGGGATTATGATGATCTAACGCTCCAACTGGAGAGAATTTTGCTATATATCCCTCACGAGGACATCCAACAACTCCATCAATCAGTGCCCAGTTGACTAACTGGTTGCATGAGTGCCAGAGATGGACCAACGCGTAACAAACATGCTCAATTTCTGAATAAATCACCCAATTTTTTTGAAGTTATAATCAGTATTTTCTCTGTAAATGTACATCACAACTACCTGTTTCCATTCCACTTGTATAATTCCTTCGTGGATCGTCGCTATTTTTATCGTAGAATGGATAAATGCAGGCCACCGAATAAGTGCAGGCCGGATAGGCCATTCAATAGGTGACACCATGCCACAACCTTTTGAGATAGTAACGTGATTCTTCTTCGAGCAGGTACGCCAGCAGGATTCGTTGTTGTTTGAATCGAAGAATGATTACCACGAAGAAATCTGGGGACACATACTATTGACTGGCTACAATGAAATAAACATTCCTATACCAGGCGACTGCAGAATGGGCGATTTCCTGTGTCTCGTGGTTGAGAATTAACCACTTTACATCTGTATGTTGTAGATCACTTATCGAAGAGCTGAAAAAAGTGGTTACAAAGTTCTCAGACTGACACCACACCACTACAACTTAAATTCCATTGAACTCACGTGGGCTCAAGTTGAAGCTTGTGTAGCAAAGAACAATAAGAAGGTATGCTGACAAAAGTGGGAAGATCGACGAAGAATGCTGTAAAGGAAACTTTTTCGTCAGATTAGCAGAATATTGTCAGACATACAAAGGAAGCGATAATGAGGACTTGGGAGGATTAATGTGCAGTGGAAAATAACATTCTACAACTTATTATTTCATTAAATTCTGACAGGAATTCTGTGGACTACAAAGACGATGGTGAAAATAGTTGAAATATAAGTAGCTTGCATCCGTTAATGGTACAGTGTGTAACCGAAACTTCATTTGCGTTCACCACTTACAGTTCTCTTCGCTTATTTAGACCATTTATTAGTCTTCAACATATTTGGCATCGTTGCTAATCTTATTGCTGTCATTCACCTGTATCATGTGATGGGTATCGTAACACGTTGCCATCACTTCAACGGCAGACATCCACCATTGCTCTCCCCTACACCTACAAGTACTTTGGAAGCAGTTGATAGGCTGACGAATTTTTTTTTTTTTTTTTTTTTTTTTTTTTTTTTTTTTTTTTTTTTGTGTGCATGCGCAACTATCCATCGCACGAGCAGATGGCATGTTTTGTACAAGCTGGCAATTCCGCTCGCTACCACTGCCAGTTTTAATATAAAGCACCGAGCGCAAATTTTCCAAAAAGCAGACCCGGATCGGCCTCCCTCGTTCAGGTAAACACTGGGTTGTGATTATGTGTGGTTTATGTATTGTTCCCTCCCTCTTTTAGGTAAATACTGGGTTGTTCTCCAAACTCTGCCTCAATGTAGGACAAGCAAACAATTAAAACACGATGAAACGAAAAGCAAAACTTACACGTCACAGACAGATGTCACATACGACGTCCTGTCTTAGGTTACATCGATGGCTGTTGCATGAGAGATAACAACCGACCACAAAATTAAAAAAGAAAAATTTATCAAAACCTGAAGTAACAGACACCCTACTACACGACAAAAACGCTAAAGAAAGGACTGCTAGGCGCTCCATTCCGGAACTGCGCTGCTGCTACGCTCGCAGGTTCGAATCCTGCCTCTGGCATGGATGTGTGTGATGTCCTTAGATTTAAGTATTTCTAAGTCTAGGGGCAGACGACCTCAGATGTTGAGTCCCATATTGCTCAAAGCCATTTGAACCATTTGTACCTCACCCTCCATGTGTAATACACAGGGTGAATCATCTAAAACTTGCACCGCTAATGTAGCAAAAATAGAAAGTGCCATGATGTGCAGTTTTCACTGAATGGATTGGTAGTCAGGGGCTCGCACTATTAGATAATCAACAGATTGCAATAATGATCGGAAAGCGTATTTTTGTGCAAACATACTTTTTTTGTATGTTACAATGCCTGTTGGCATTAACAGTCTAAGATCAGGGTAAGTTATAATATCAGTGATGTTTATTGCAGGATTATAGTGCAAGCCGTTTACGAGATATCGTATTTTGAAAATTTCCCACACTGACGCTTGTGCAAACACATGTACTAACACACACTAAAGCTCAGGACTAGTATATAGTCTAGTAGTATGGATCCTGACCAGTATCGAGATAATTGACCGCCACAGGTTGTGCTCAAAAGCAACATAGGCAGCGGCAATACACGCATCCAGTCTGGTGTGGAACGACTGTTGCATAAATGCTGGCATTTCAACCGACATGTTCGAGCAGGCTGACGCAATACGTCGCTGTATATCATCGGGTTAGTTGGTATATCCTTGAAGACAACATCTTTCAGTTTTCCCTCACAAAAAAATGTGTGCAGGCGTCAACTCCGGGAAACAGGGCCTGTCCTAGATACAGATCCTCAGCGGCTAATAGAACGACTTGGAAACAATTTGCGATGATATGCTGTAGTGCTTCGTGCATTATGGTCTGGATATCATGTTGGTATCATAGGTTGCTCCTACTCTGCAGAGAAACGTCTTCTGGAATCCGTGGAAAATTCTCTATTAAGAGTTTGCGATGTTTGTCCTTGAACTGACACTCCAAGAAAGCTGACATTCCACCTGGCAAAGCTAACGGGGATAGTCGATAGACCAATAGCGCATTTTGCAACTGTTTACCAGGCCATCATAGATAAATGGTTCAAATGGCTCTGAGCACTATGGGACTTAACATCTTAGGTCATCAGTCCCCTAGAACTTAGAACTACTTAAACCTAACTAACCTAAGGACATCACACACATCCATACCCGTGGCAGGATTCGAGCCTGCGACCGTAGCAGTCCTGCGGTTCCAGACTGCAGAGCCTAGAACCGCACGGCCACTGCGGCCGGCTGATAAATGTGGCTTCGTCACCATACAAGCGACATGATACATCTGGAGTACTTTGCATGGAGCTCTTGATGGAAAGAGATGTGTTAAGGATGGAACCCATCTCGGTGGAGAACGTGTAGCGCATTTGCCTGACTCATGCCACTTCCTATTGTTATTGCGCGGGAACTAGCGAGCGGATCAACTGCAACAGCTTCCACTCTTCTGTCCTTACTTGTTTCCTACTTGTTGTCTAGGTGTTACACTAGCACTTTCGCGTAACTTCTTGAAATAGTTGATAAATAATTGCCGAGATGGTTGGCATCTATTGGGATATCTTGCAGCATACACCCAACTAGAACGAGCTGTATCCTTCCTATACTTTCCACACAACATGAGCATCTCGGCTTTTTATGGATTGGTAAATCACATCGTCCACTCATGACCTACTGCTTGGGTTGTCAAGCAGTACCTGACTATCAAATTCCAGTGCACCCGAAGTACACTAAAGAACAGTGTAAGGAAACATATCAACATAGCTGCGTGACAGTCCAAGCAGTAGGTCGTTTGTGGGCGAAGGGGCAACAACGCAGAAGAGTGGAAGATAATGTTCTTGCTCCTGTTCCAGTTGATACGCAAGTTATCTCCTGCGCAATCGCATGAGGAAGTAAAACGAATGCTTTTTGCCAGACATAAAAGGACATAAGAGGACATGAGGATTCATTGTGTGGGAGCAGCCATTAAGTGCAGACAATGCTAGTTCATAGATATATTTTATTAATTGGGACAGTTGGGTATTCTTATTTCTTCCATTTAATATTCAAGTCTTTGTATTTCCATCCTTTTGACTGGAAGTCTTGGGTACCACGACCATTTACTACTGTAAGAAAATAAAACGCCTACAGCCGTCCTTATGATACACTACTGGCCATTAAAATTGCTACACCATGAAGATGACGTGCTATAGACGCTAAATTTAACCGACAGGAAGAAGATACTGTGATATGCAAATGATTAGGTTTTCAGAGCATTCACACAAGATGGGCGCCGGTGGTGACACCTACAACATGTAAGGAGAAGAAATGCGTACCATCACGTTTCCGACTTTGATAAAGGTCGGAATGTAGTCAATCACAATTACAGTTTATCGTATCGCGTTGGTCCAGATCCAATGACTGTTAGCAGATTATGGAATCGGTGGGTTCACGAGGGTAATACGGAACGCCGTGCTCGATTCCAACGGCCTCGTATAACTAGCGGTCGAGATGACAGGTATCTTAGCCGCGTGGCTGTAACGGATCGTACAGCCAAATCTCGATCCCTGAGTCAACAGACGGGGACGTTTGCAAGACAACAACCACCTGCACGAACAGTTCGACGACGTTTGCAGCAGCATGGACTATCAGCTTGGAGACCATGGCTGCGGTTACCCCTGACGCTGCATCACAGACAGGAGTGTCTGCGATGGTGTACTCAACCACGAACCTGGGTGCTCGAATGGCAAACGTCATTTTTTTCGGATGAATCTAGGTTCTCTATACAGCATCATGATGGTCGCAACCTTGTTTGGAGACATCGCGGTAAACGCATATTGGAAGCGTGTATTCGTCATCGCCATATTGGCATATCACCCGGCGTGATGGTATGGAATGTCATTGAGTACACGTCTCGGTCACCTCTTGTTCGCATTGACGGCACTTCGAAAAGTGGACGTTACATTTCAGATGTGTTACGACCCGTGGCTCTACACTTCATTCGATCCCTGCGAAACTACATTTCAGCAGGATAATGCATGAGCACATGTTGCAGGTCCTGTACGGGCCTTTCTGGAATCAGAAAATGTTCGTTGCTGCCCTGGCCAACACATTCTCCAAATCTCTCACCAATTGAAAACGTCTGGTCAATGGTTTACGAGCAACTGGCTCGTCACAATATGCCAGTCACTACTCTTGATGAACTGTGGTACCGTGGTGAAGCTGCATGGACAGCTGTACCTGTACACGCCATCCAAGCTCTGTTTGACTCAACGCTCAGGCATTACTACGGCCAGAGGTTGTTGCTCTGGGTACTGATTTCTCAGGATCTATGCTCCCAAATTGCTTGAAAATGTAATCACATGTCAGTCCTAGTATAATATATTTGTCCAATGAATACCCGTTTATCATGTGCATTTCTTCTTGGTGTAGCAATTTTAATTTCCGGTAGTGTATTATTTTGTGGCTACCCGTATCGGCACTTCAATGCACTATCTTCAGGCTGAAGGGGTTGACGCGATCATTGTATATCAGTAGCCAGCTGGCAGTTGACGGCTGGAGTGCTGACACTAAAGTTTACACAGATAGTCTGCGTAACCAGTTATGTTGGCCACTGATGCGGTATGTATAGGGATCGTGTCAACTCCTTCAGCATCACCTGCGACCTGGAGACGCATTGAAGCGCCGAAACTGGTTACCACAAAATAAACAACTTCTTAAAGACGGCTGTAGGCGTTTCATTTTCTTACAAAATTTAATACTGTGTCTAGCTTAGAAAAACTCGTAATTATCATAGCCAGATGCGAATTCTGCTGCCGTAATCATGATTTTTATGCTGATAAATTAATTTTTCTGAGGTGTATTTTAGGCTCGCAATAGCAGCACCTCAAGCAAGTCAAACAACACAAGGTGTATACGATATTGCAGTGCCTGTGTTATGCAGGAGTAAAGTGCAATGTTTGTTCGGACATGCATGCATGTCTGAACGAAGAGACACTGCGGTGACTACAGCCGTTATGAAATACGTGAAATGTATTCGCAGCTGCGAAAATGGACTACCATCAGATGTATGACGGAATAACGACAGTGAAAATTTGTGTCCCGGACTGGGATTTGAACCTGGATTTCCCGCTTATCTCTAGTGGTCACCTTACCATTATCCAAACCGAAATGCATCATGTCAAGACACAAACATCCACATTTTGTCAATCATCCGTCTACAACCAATACTCGTACAACCTTTATGTATATTTCCGTATAGGGGAGAGATTTTAATTGAAAGTCCCATGCCTATTGTCGGCGGATACATACGATGTTGCAGTGAATGTTGTCCGGAAGTATGAGGCAATGTTCTTCGGACATTCAGTAGGCCGGCCGCTATGGACGAGCGGTTCTAAGCGCTTCAGTCTGGAACCGCGCGACCGCTACCGTCGCAGGTTCGAATCCTGCCTCGAGCGTGGATGTGTGTGATGTCCTTATATTAGTTAGTGCTCCATAGTGCTGAGAGCCATTTGAACCGTTTTTTTCATACGTAACGGATGCACAAGTACGGGTTGTGGACGCGTGGTTGATGACATACGGAAGTTTGGATCTGGCTCCGAGTCGTGCGTGTATAGCCTAATAGTAATGCAAGCATTCGTGAGAAGTGGGAAAGCCGTGTTCGAGTCCTGATGTCGCACAAATTTTCGCTGTCATCATTCTATTACACAGTTGATGGTTGTCCACATAAATCAAACGTCTAGGGATTATACAAGTAGGATAAAATAAAACCCTTGCAATGATACATCGTGTCATGAGGAACAACTTCTTTTAGAAACAAAATGTTCCCTGGCGCTTCCCGCTGGTGCAAGAGGTACTTTAGTATTCGGTGCTCCTAGGAAGACATGAGTTCACTGTACAAGTAGGGTCCATTAACCAAATCTGGTTGTTTACTGCCTACCCTAGCAAAATGAAAGGAGGACATTCAGGAAGAAAACTATGGGTATGAGTATTTGTAAGCGGAAGACAACGGTTTCTACATCTACATCTACATTTATACCCCGCACGCCACCCAACGGTGTGTGGCGCAGGGCACTTCACGTGCCACTGTCATTACCTCCCTTTCCTGTTCCAGTCGCGTATGGTTCGCGGGAAGAACGACTGTCGGAAAGCCTCCGTGCGCGCTCAAATCTCTCAAATTTTACATTCGTGACCTCCTCTGGAGGTATAAGTAGGGGGAAGCAATATATTCGTTACCTCATCCAGAAACGCACCTTCTCGAAACCTGGACAGCAAGCTACACCGCGATGCAGAGCGCCTCTCTTGCAGAGTCTGCCACTTCAGTTTGCTTAACATCTCCGTAACGCTATCACGCTTACCAAATAACCGTGTGACGAAACGCGCCACTCTTCTTAGGATCTTCTCTGTCAACCCGACCTGGTACAGATCCCACACTGATGAGGAATACTCAGGTAGAGGTCACACGAGTGTTTTGTAAGACACTTCCTTTGTTGATGGACTACATTTTCTGAGGACTCTCCCAATGAATCTCAACCTGGTACCCTACTTACCAACAATTAATTTTATGTGATCATTCCACTTCAAATCGTTCCGCACAATACTCCCAGATATTTTACAGAAGTAACTGCTACCAGTGTTTGTTCCGCTATCATATAAACATAGAATAAAGGATGCTTCTTTCTATGTATTTGCACTACATTACATTTGTCTATGTTAAGGGTCAGTTTACAAGCCAAACGAGATATCAGTTTTCCTCTGCCTAATCTGTCTCACATGGAGGAATAACTGGATTATAGGCAACACGCACTACAAATTTACCCCAAAGAGTTCCTATGCCACGCCGCCTCTATGAGGCATAATCCATGAAAAAAGACGCCTAGTGTCACATGGAAGCAACAGGGAATATTTTTTCTTTAAAAATGTGTTCCCTGTGACGTGACTTCATGCCTAGACATTTAATGCAAGGAGTTCGAAACACACTGCATAAAAACGTGAACTTAGACGTCGGGTATAAATCCTCCCACACTTTATATCCACAGAGTAGAATGTAAGATGTTTTGTGCTTTTATTTCAAATGGTTCAAATGGCTCTAAGCGCTTTGGGACTTAACATCTGAGGTCATCAGTCCACTAGAACGTAGAACTACTGAAACCTAACTAACCTAAAGACATCACACTCATCCATGCCCGAGGCAGGATTCGAACCTGCTCGTGTAGCAGTCGTACGGTTCCAGACTGAAGAGCCTATAACCGCTCGGCCACACGGGCCGGCTGCATTAATTTCCTAAGGACAATGTTTATTCGAAACAGGATCGGGAAGTTCACCTGTTCCTTGTAAAGGTGCAGCGCCCCAGATGGTGCGACGACAGTGCTCGTCGGTGGGCCAGCAGGCTTCCGCCTTGAGAGTGCGGAGAGGCGCGCAGGTAGTCGGAAATCCCGGGCGCATGCAGGCTGCGCCCGCCCGGGGCTAATCTCACGTTGGGTAAACACGGGACCGGGACTACTGGCGAGGCACGGCTCGCAGCCGCTGTCTCATCTCCCACGGGCGGGGCCGTCCGGCGCCAAAATGAGTTCCAGGCGCAGCCAACAGGAGGGAGGGTGGGGGGTAGGGTGCAGTCGGGCATAGGAGTGGGTGAGGGGAGGCCTCAGATGACGACGGAGCGGGCGGAAAAATGTGCTGCCGACCGAAAAAGGGACGTCTGTAGCTGGCTGCAGCAGCCCTACCGCCTCACAGCGTTCCTGTACCTCTGAGGCTTAAGTTCGCTTCCCAGCTTCCTGCGATCAACCAGTACCACTGTAAGACATCGAAGCAATACAGTGGTGTGCTGCTAGATTTGTTACCAGTACGTTCGATCTGCACTCGAGTATTACGGAAGTGCTCCGTGAACTCAAATGGGAATGTCTAGAGGGCAGACGACGTTCATTTCGCGAAACACAGTCGAGAAAAGGCAGGAATCCGGCATTTGCGGCTGCTGGCATTCTACATCCGGCATCGTGCAATTCACGCAAGGATGGAGAAGACAAAAGAAGAGGAATAGTGCTTGTACGGAAACAAAGACAGTCTTTATTCCCTCTCTCCGTTTGTGAGTGGAAATGATTAGTAGTGGTACAACGTACCCTCCGCGACGCTTACGAATTATGTATATAGATACAGATGTGAACGTCGTTTTAAATATATAACAATATCAGGGAACTCTGCAGCATTTAGACACTAGTTGAACGTAAGAAACGCCACACTGAAACTACTGCCTCACAGAAATGCTTTTAAAAATTATCAAAAAAATGGTTCAAATGGCTCTGAGCACTACGGGACTTAATTTCTCAGGTCATCAAACCCCCTAGAACTTAGAACTACTTAAAGGACATCACACACATACATGAACAAGGCAGGATTCGAACCTGCGACCGTAGCGGTCGCGCTGCTCCAGACTGTAGCGCCTAGAACCGCTCGGACACCCAGGCCAGCTAAAAATTATCCATTATTTTCATAATGTGTGTACTGTAGCAAAACGTAATAACAAATACTGATCAGCCAGAATATTATGACCACACACGTAATAGCCTGCATGTCCACCTTTGGCACTGGTAACAGCGGCGGCGCTTCGTGGCATGAGATCTTGTATATCGGTGGAGGGAGTTGGTACAACATCTGCGCACACAGGTCCCCAAATTACCGTTAATTCCGATGAGGTGTAGCGATGGTTTCTGACGCTACGATCTATAAGATATTCGTCCAGTTGGGGGGTCACAACATAAATTGCAACTGGCCATCTAGTTCCTCGACCATTCCATCACACGCCTGGCCTCGTGACATGGCGAATTATGTTGTAGAAAGAGGCCACTGCCACAGAGAAACATGATCGTCAAGGTGTGTATGCGGTCTGCAACCACTCCCTGCCGCCATGATACCTTGCACGAATGTCACTGGACTCAGAGAATACTGGAGCCGCCGCCAGCTTGTCTCTGTCCCACAGTACAGGTGTCATGGAACTGTTCCCCTCAGAGACAACAGATAGGCGCCCTCCCATCTGCATGATGAAGGTGTCGAGATTCATCAGATCATACAACGTTTTGACACTGCGCCAAACCCGGGTGCCGATGCTCACGTGCCTATTTCTGTCGTAGGTTGCCGATGTTTTCGTGGTGTTAACAGTGGCACATGCTTGGGTCATCGGCTGCGAAGGCCAATATTTAGAAGCGTTCGATGCACTGTGCTATGAGACACATTTATCCTTTGCCCAGCAGTGAAGTCTGATGGTACATCCGCCGCTATTCGCATGTCCTGTTTTGCCAGCCGTTGTGGCAGGGTGGTTCTAGGCGCTTCAGTCTGGAACCGCGCTACCGCTACGTTCGCAAGTTCTTATCCTGCTTCGGGCATGGGTGTGTGTGATGTCCTTAGGTTTAAGTAGTTTTAAGTTCTAAGGCACTGTTGACCTCAGATGTTAAGTTCCATAGTACTCAGAGCCATTTGAACCATTTTGTGCTGTTTTACCAATCTGCTCAGTGTAGGACGTCCGACATCTGTAATGTGGTGAGGGGGGTTGGGGTTGTGGAGGGGGGGTCGCCACCCAGCCTCAAGACGTCTGGATGTGGTTTCAAGGCGTCTGGATGTGGTGTTACCCTAGTTTCGCAACGTTTTGAAGACACTCATTACAGCACTCCTCGAACATCTGAGAAGTCGTGTAGTTTCCGAAATACCCGTTCCAAGCCTCCGGGCCATAACAATCTTTCTTTCTTTCTTTCTTTTGCTTGTGCCTTTCTCCCGCAAATGACTCAGGGTCGGCATGTTTAATCGGATCTGTCAAGGTTAATTTAAGGGGTGGCCAGATGCCCTTCCTGCCGCCACCCCGTACCCCCTGGGGCAGAATTAGTGTACACCAACTGTCTCTATGTCTTGTGTAATCCATGGAATAGTGCGAATGTGTTCAGATGTCTGCGAGCCGTGTAACTGAGGCGGGACGTGGGGACCAGCCCGGTATTCACCGGGTGGGATGTGGAAAACCACCTAAAAACCACATCCAGTCTGGCCAGCACACCGGCCTCCGTCGTTAAGCCGCCAGGCGGATTCGAGCTGGGACCACAGGCCACCACAATCTGTCCATGGTCAAACTCATGTAGGCGCGGGTTCTCCATTCCAAACATGGACAGCATGCTCACTGAGTGCGCCTTATTATCAGTCATTCCTCGCCAGGAAAGGTCGTTGGACATAATGTTCCGGCTTATCGGTGTATGACAGCGTGGTGAAAAGTAACGCCTCCAAATTTTTTATGTGGAAACTCTAAAAGCTTTTTAAATAACTCAAACGCTATTGACATTATATGTCCTTATTCTTCATATCTACATATTTTCCGTCTTCTAGAGCTAGAGGGCTCTGAATTGTGGTATGTAATTTGTCGGGGTGTAACGTAATTACATCGGTGTGTAGGAGACCCTCAAAAAAGTGAATGTTCAAATTCGAAGACTTCTTGCACACATGGATAACTCTCTCCTTCAGCCTGACAACGACAGACACATGCGATTCTCATCTGTTTCCAAAACTTGAAGAACGGTTTCGTATGACAGTGATGAGATGCTGTAGCTCCGTCAACAAACTGGTATCGCTTTTTTAATCTTATGGGACTTAACTGCTAAGTTCACCAGTCCCTAAGCTTACACACTACTCTACCTAAATTATCCTAAGGACAAACACACCCACACCCATGCCCGAGGGACGACTCGAACTTCCGCCGAGACCAGCCGCACAGTCCATGACTGCATTCACCTTAGACCGCTCGGCTAATCCCGCATGCCAAACTGGTATCTCGGCGGGAGAAATGTGTTCGTCCCCAGCATGACTATGGTTGGAAACAAAAAGGTAGACATGAAGAATAAATATTTAGATTGTTAATAACGATTGATATATGTAAGTAGCTTTAAAAGTTCCACATAAAAATTCGGAGCCTTTACTTGTCATCACCCTCTGGTACTTCATAAACGTTACTGAAAGATGTGGATATCAACAGCAGCAGGAAATGGGTAACAGGTGTAGGATTCGTTATGAATAGGAAGGTAGGGCAGAGGGTGTGTTACTGTGAACAGTTCAGTGACCGAGTTGTTCTAATCAGAATCGACAGCAGACCAACACCGACAACGATAGTTCAGGTATACAAGCCGACGTCGCAAGCTGAAGATGAACAGATAGAGAAAGTGTATGAGAATATTGACAGGGTAATGCAGTATGTAAAAGTGGGCGAAAATCTAATAGTCATGGGCGACTGGAATGCAGTTGTAGGGGAAGGAGTAGAAGAAAGGTTACAGGAGAATATGGGCTTGGGACAAGGAATGAAAGAGGAGAAAGACTAATTGAGTTCTGTAACAAGTTTCAGCTAGTAAAAGCGAATACCCTGTTCAAGAATCACAAGACGAGGAGGTATACTTAGAAAAGGCCGGGAGATACGGGAAGATTTCAATTAGATTACATCATGGTCAGACAGAGATTCCGGAATCAGATATTGGATTGTAAGGCGTACCCAGTAGCAGATATAGACTCATATCACAATATAGTAGTGATGAAGAGTAGGCTGAAGTTCAAGACATTAGTCAGGGAGAATCAATACGCTAAGAAGTGGGATACGGGAGTTCTAAGGAATGATGAGATACGTTTGACGTTCTCTAACTCTATAGATACAGCAATAAGGAATAGCGCAGTAGGCAGTACAGTTGAAGAGGAATGTACATCTCTAAAAAAGGCCATCACAGAAGTTGGGAAGGAAAACATAGGTACAAAAAAGGTAGCTGCGAAGAAACCATGGGTAACAGAAGAAATACGTCAGTTGATTGATGAAGGGAGGAAGTACAAACATGTTCCGGGAAAATCAGGAATACAGAAATAGAAGTCGCTGAGGAATGAAATAAATAGGAAGTGCAGGGAAGCTAAGACGAAATGGCTGCAGGAAAAATGTGAAGACATCGAAAAAGATATGATTGTCGGAAGGACAGACTCAGCATACAGGAAAGTCAAAACAACCTTTGGTGACATTAAAAGCAACGGAGGTAACATTAAGAGTGCAACGGGAATTGCACTGTTAAATGCAGAGGAGAGAGCAGATAGGTGGAAAGAATACATTGAAAGCCTCTATGAGGGTGAAGATTTGTCTGATGTGATAGAAGAAGAAACAGGAGTCGATTTAGAAGAGATAGGGGATTCAGTATTAGAAGTGGAATTTAAAAGAGCTTTGGAGGACTTACGGTCAAATAAGGCAGAAGGGATAGATAACATTCCATCAGAATTTCTAAAATCATTAGGGGAAGTGGCAACAAAACGACTATTCACGTTGGTGTGTAGAATATATGAGTCTGGCGACATACCATCTGACTTTCGGAAAAGCATCATCCACACAATTCCGAAGACGGCAAGAACTGACAAGTGCGAGAATTATCGCACAATCAGCTTAACAGCTCATACATCGAAGCTGCTTACAAGAATAATATACAGAAGAATGGAAAAGAAAATTGATAATGCGCTAGGTGACGATCAGTTTGTCTTTAGGAAAAGTAAAGGCACGAGAGAGGCAATTCTGACGTTACGGCTAATAATGGAAGCAAGGCTAAAGAAGAATCAAGACACTTTCATAGGATCTGTCGACCTGGAAAAAGCGTTCGACAATATAAAATGGTGCAAGCTGTTCGAGATACTGAAAGAAGTAGGGGCAAGCTATAGGGAGAGACGGGTCATATACAATATGTGCAACAACCAAGAGGGAATAATAAGAGTGGACGATCAAGAACGCACTGCTTGTATTAAGAAGGGTGTAAGACAAGGCTGTAGCCTTTCGCCCCTACTCTTCTATCTGTACATCGAGGAAGCAATGATGGAAATAAAAGAAAGGTTCAGGAGTTGAATTAAAATACAAGGTGAAAGGATATCAATGATACGATTCGCTGATGACAGTGCTATCCTGAGTGGAAGTGAAGAAGAATTAAATGATCTGCTGAACGGAATGAACAGTCTAATGAGTACACAGTATGGTTTGAGAGTAAATCGAAGAAAGACGAAGGTAATGAGAAGTAGTAGAAATGAGAACAGCGAGAACCTTAACATCAAGATTGATGGTCACGAAGTCAATGAAGTTAAGGAATTCTGCTACCTGGGCAGTAAAATAACCAATGACGGACGGAGCAAGGAAGACATCAAAAGCAGACTCGCTATGGCAAAAAAGGCATTTCTGGCCAAGAGAAGTCTACTAAAATCAAATACAGGCCTTAATTTGAGGAAGAAATTTCTGAGGATGTACGTCTGGAGTACAGCATTGTATGGTAGTGAAACATGGACTGTGGGAAAACCGGAACAGAAGGGAATCGAAGCATTTGAGATGTGGTGCTATAGACGAATGTTGAAAATTAGGCGGACTGATTAGGTAAGGAATGAGGAGGTTCTACGCAGAATAGGAGAGGAAAGGAATATGTGGAAAAGACTGATAAGGAGAAGGGACAGGATGATAGGACATCTGCTAAGACATGAGGGAATGACTTCCATGGTACTAGAGGGAACCGTAGAGGGCAAAAACTGTAGAGGAAAACAGAGATTGGAATACGTCAAGTAAATAATTGAGGACGTAGGTTGCAAGTGCTACTGTGAGACTCGTGGCGGGCCGCATCAAACCAGTCAGTAGACTGACTATAAGCTCCATTGCAACCAGTGTCTTTACTATAAAAAAATATTTTCATGATTGCTGCAGACAGCTATGTTTAAATTTTTATAGCAATCCTTATTTATTTGGTTTATTCCTATACATGTGGAAAGACAGTAACGGTACAACTGAATACTTTATCAGGAAGCACCTTCTTATTATAGATGTGCTGTAGGCCTCTATTTGTCGAAACGTTCTCGCCATGGGCGTGTTACGGAGTTGGGGAGCAAGTTCTGCACAGTGACAGAGGAAGGGAGAAGCTCCTTCCAAGTTCACAGCGCCGGCGCCGCTCGCCTACCTTGCTGCTGGTGTAGGCGGCTGCGGTGGCTTCCCTCAGGTCCCCATGGCTGCAGGCGGCTGTTTCCACTCAGTTAGGCGCCATCACTGCCTGCAACATGACACGTCAAGAACCATTGTAAATATTCTACTAATAACTTCACCCGGAACGAGAAATTTACTTCTAATTTTATTCCACAGTAAAATGATTATAACAAAAGCATCAACTGTACTGCTTGTTGTCAGTTTCAGCTTAAAAGAAGACATCCAGTGACGGAATGCATTGTTACAGTGTGATATAAGCCAACACTTCGATCACTGTTGCAGATGTGCTCCATATGAGTGCTACATTTTCTACAGGATCACTAGCACGTTAGTTCTTGGGCATTCCTCTTCAACCAGATACGATCACTTGGTAAGAACGTGTCATAAATTATACTTTGAACTGATGGCATAGCCGTGCTGGATTAGGCGAGCGGTCGCTGCAGTCATGGACTGTGCGGCTGGTCCCGGTGGAGGTTCGAGTTCTTCCTCGGGCATGGATGTGTGTGTTTGTCCTTAGGAGAATTTAGGTCAAGTAGTGTGTAATTTTAGGGACTGATGACCTTAGCAGCTAAGTCCCATAAGATTTCACATACATGTGGACATTTGAACTGATGGCATGTCTTCTTCTCTCGTGTCAAATGTCTAAAATTGTTTTATTGAAAACAACATTAGTATAATAACATCCAATAGTAAAATGATGCAATGAAGGTATCAGAGTCGTCGTTCACTTCTACTGAAATATACGGTCTCAGTGGCCTTTGGCAATGCATAGAACTATTCAGTAACGTCTCATCTATAACACTGAACACCCCCCCCCCCCCCATTACGAAACCCTTACACTATGGCAATTATTGTATGTGAAAAACAGTTTTGACATGCACTCCATCAGGAGAAAGCGTTAATTGATTCCTGAGCCCTTGCAAGTTGCTTCAACATGGAATCATTCTGTTCTGTAATCGATAGTATATAGATGTGGCAAATGAATACAGATGAGTAGATAATGAAAATGACGGAGAACTTAAAGATATTTATTTCGCCTCCATGAATAGGGTTACACATTATTAGTTAGTTCGACACAAGAAAACGATTGTTAATTCACTTGCCTGTAATACGCATAGTTATACTACGAATGCTTGATAAATTAGGATAATGCCCCCCCCCCCCCAACTACTAAAAGTTGTTTTCCTTTAATTTTCGAATGTTTTAATTCAAAATAATAAATGGTTCAAATAGCTCTGAGCACTATGTGACTTAACTGCTGAGGTCATCAGTCGTCTAGAACTTAGAACTAATTAAACCTAACTAACCAAAGGACATCACACACATCCATGCCCGAGGCAGGATTCGAACCTGCGGGCGTAGCGGTCGCCCGGTTCCAGACTGTAGCGCCCAGAACCGCACGGCCACTCAGGCCGGCTCAAAATAATACAAGTGGAAAAAGGAAGAAGTATTCCACTCAAAATCTACCAGAGTAAATTAAAAACATAAAGAAGGGAAACTGCTGTCTTTCCACGACAGATGTATAGATAAATATTCAACCAGATTCATTTCAAAGATGCTGAATCAGAGGGCTGATGGAGAAAGATTAGTTTCCTTAGAGACTATACAGGAACGTCGTTGTAAAAGCAACACTTTGCATGAAGAATTCAAATTCCGTCAAAAATAAAACAATATCGCAATTCGAGACAGCTAAATGTATGAAGCAATTTGAAGTTACACTGCTACAAAGCCGCTTCAAATTCAGTTACGGATTTGCTAAGGACTGGTTGGTATAATTATGTCTCCAGCTTCTGATTAATGACTGTTGTTTAATGGCTTGTGTAACAAATATTATACTTGGTCGCAGACTTGCGCCAATGAGAGGAAAAGAAACAGTTTTCCTAATCGCTTAAGTACGGAGTATATCTTCAACTCTACAATCTACATCAAATGAATGAAACTACATTGTGCGACAAATGAGTTCTTGTTGCCTCCTAATTTTTTTAGGTTGATTAAAACAATATTGCCTAAAGAGTGGGTTCTGTTTTCATGTTTCGTCCATTTCATGACTATTGCTCTCAATAGCTCCAAATTTCCTTATCTGCATTCAGTTTATAGTTGTTCAGCTCGGTCTTAAATTTTTATTTTCTGTCTCAGATTCCAATACTATGTCATGGCAATATTATTTTGTTCTTTTTATATATCTGCCATTCTTCCTGTTTTGTCCTTCACTTAAGACCATAAATCAAGTAGATTTGTAAATTATATTTTTCTTTCTTTTAAGACGTCAATTATTCTGTAAGTTTGATGGCATCCTCTATATCCTTCGTCATGTGCCAGTCGCTCTTTCTGCACGTAGCTACTACTTCCACTATCTTCCATGATCTGTTTTGCATATGATATCATCAATGTGCAGCTCTCCCATTCCGTTTCATTCAACACCAAGTTAAATAATCCGTCGTTCCATAGGTATATCAAAATAATGTGTCCATTCTTCTCGTACTGGGTTCTCCTTGGGAATGTACTGTTCGTTGTTTATCTCAGGTAAGGCATATATCTAATTTCTGGTCTGGATTTTATTTTCGTGCACTTGAGATAGGTTTTTGTAAGTTACATTACTCGGGTAAAAACAGAAATTTACCTTATTCACAATACTGTTGACTACGAACAGCGCCGTTGAGTGCAGGTTTCGTAATCAGAATCAGAAGTATCACGTGCGCAAGATGCAAGAATTTAATCAAAGTACGGCTTTATTGTTGTTATTTCCATCGTCTTTACCTATAGAAAAGTCGATATTGCATATACTCCACAAAATCTAACGTGTTACACGTAGCATCTCTGCATCATCCACAAATATTAAAGACAAAAGGATGATACGACAGTTGTATTCATAATAATTCAGGGGTTACTTTCCTGGGTACTGGTTATTACTCGACGAACGAAACATCGGCAGACAGGCTTTTACGGCAGTACTTTTAGCGTGTATCATTTAACAAGTGGTGCATTTCTGAATGGTAGGCGTTACAATGCTAGAATATGGTGGGTGCACTGGGATATGCGTTCAACACCATTGATTCCGGACAATTATAAATGCATAAGCTCAAGTCCAAGTCTTCAGCAACACCATTGCAGATGAAGGCCTCGCCGCGCATTACAGCAACGGGTCTGCGTGGCTTGGATTCCACAAACGTTTGGTACACTGCTCGCCATTAACATTGCTACACCAAGAAGATCATGTGCTACAGACGCGAAATTTAACCGACAGGAAGAAGATGCTGTAATATGCAAATGATTAGCTTTTCGGAGCATTCACACAAGGTTGGATCCGGTGGCGACACCTACAACGTGCTTACATGAGGAAAGTTTCCAACCGATTTCTCATACACAAACAGCAGTTGACCGGCGTTGCCTGCTGAAACGTTGTTGTGATGCCTCGTGTAAGGACAAGAAATTATCATCACGTTTCCGACTTTCATAAAGGCCAGATTGTAGCCTATTGCGATTGAGGTTTATCGTATCGAGACATTGCTGCTCGCGTTGGTCGACATCCAATGACTGTTACCAGAATACGAAATCGGTGGGTTCAGGAGGGTAATACGGAACGTCGTGCTGGATCCCATCGGCGTCGTATCACTAACAGTCGAGACGACAGGCATCTTACCCGCATGGCTGTAAACGGGTCGTGCAGCCACGTCTCGATCCCTGAGTCACCAGATGGGGACGTTTGCAAGACAAAAGCCATCTGCACGAACAGTTCGACGACGTTTGCAGCAGCATGGACTAAAAGCTCGGAGACCATGGCTGCGGTTAGCCTTGACGCTGCATCACAGACAGGAGCGCCTGCGATGGTGTACTCAAGGACGAACCTGGGTACACGAATGGCAAAACGTCATTTCTTCGGGTGAATCCAGGTTCTGTTTACTGCATCCTGATGGCCGCATCCGTGTTTGGCGACATCCCGGTGAACGCACATTGGAAGCGTGTATTCGTCGTCGCCATACTAGCGTATCACCAGGCGTGATGGTATGGGGTGCCATTGGTTACACGTCTCGATGATCACATTGGCGGCACTTTGAACAGTGGACGTTACATTTCAGATGTGTTACGACCTGTGGATCTACCCTTCATTCGATCCCTGCGAAACTTTACATTTCAGCATGACAATGCACGACCGCATGTTGCAGGTCCTGTACGGGCATTTCTGGACAGGTAAAATGTTCGACTGCTGTCCTGGCCAGCACATTCTTCAGATCTCTCACCAATTAGAAACGTCTGGTCAATGGTGGCCGAACAACTGGCTCGTCACAATGCGCCAGTAACTACTATTGATAAAATGTGGTATTGTGTTGAAGATGCATGGGCAGCTGTAACTGTACACTCCATCCAAGTTCTGTTTGACTCAATGCCCAGGCGTATGAAGGCCGTCATTACGGCCAGCGGTGGTAGTTCTGGGTACTGATTTACTGATTTCTCAGGATCTATACGCCCAAACTGTTTGAAAATGTCAGTTCTAGTATAATATATTTGTCCACTGAATACCCGTTTGTCATCTGCATTTCATCTTCGTGTAGCAATTTTAATGGCCAGTAGTATGGCTTTCTGGAGAAATGTGGCACCAGGTGTCCACCCACGGGTCAGGCAATTCCCGTAATTTACGGGCCGGGACTTTTGTGAGTTTGCAGCTGGCACCCGGTACCGTACTAGGTATGTTCCATCGGGTTCCGATCAAGCGAATGTGATGGCCAAGACATCAATGTGAGTCCACTACTGCGCTCAGCAAATCACTGTAGCACCATTCTGGCACATGGACGTATCTTGTGGAAGAAGCTGCGGCCGTCCAGTAAGACAATGAGCATTATGTCTTTTTTAAGCGATGTTTTCTTTTTAACCCATCGTTCCTGAGTCTTGATCATGAGCTGTCCTTAGGTATTAGACACTGAGTTATTAAAGCAGCACAAATGACACTTCATTAAATGTATATTCTAATATAAGGATAGTAGTAGAGAAGGCGAATGATCGACTTCGGTTTATTGGGAGTGTTATAGGAAAGGGTCGCTCGCCTGTAAAGTAGTCTGTGCACGGAGCACTAGTGTCACCCATTCCTGAGTGCTCGAGTGTTTAGGATCTCCACCCGATCGTATTAAGGAAAGACATCGAATAAATTCAGGGACGGCTGCTCCCCGGAGGAAAGATTACCTTCCTCTCGTGGAAGGTTGTAGAGAAAATTTTGGGAGCCGGCATCTGAAGCTGCCTGCACAACTAATTTATTGCCGCCAACGTACATTTCACGTGAGGACCGCGAAGATCAGAGAAGAGAAATTATGGTTCGTCAGGGGAATGGAGACAGTCCTTTTTCCCTCGTTATATTTGCGATTAGTAACGCAATAATAACGACTAATAATGGTACAAGGTACGTTCCTCCACGCACCATACGATGGCTTGCGGAGTACGCGTGTAGCTATAGTTGTAGATAACCCTACAATAGATGGAAAAGCAGTCTCATTATCTGATTCATCCATCTCAGCAATGGTAGTCCAACTTCAGTGGGTATGGCAGGATTCTGTTTGCACGTCACAAAACATATTTTTTCCCCGCAAACTACCTCAGGTCTGATATCAGTCAACACAACACTTTCATCTGGTCCGTGAAGGAAAGAATTAAAATAAATTTAAGAGCCGTCAGATCTGGTGAATGCACTTTTCATGTAGTAATTCTTGCTCAGTCTACCCCAGGCCTTTTAAATCCGGTAAATGTGCTTCACATATAGTGCATCCCATTCAATCTGTCCAATGTCCTAAAAAGTCGTCAATTACGTGTGCTCATACTTCATCAATGAGATGTACTAGATGTCTACTATGCTGGAACCAGAAGTATCTGTTTGCACTAAGCAGTTCTGCTTCCCGCTCTTCTACAAGTGCAAGAAAGTAAAAGTTGCTCGAATTATTTCTTTATTGTTGACAGGCCCTCTCCTACAGGTACCTAACCATCTGAAATATTTTATATTATATTTCGACGTACATGTTATAAGAAGTCTTATGTCTAACACAGAATCCAACACGCAAAAATAACAGTGGCGTAAGTACCGAAATCATCAACTGTTAATGACATTAAACTTGAACTTCAGAACTAACAAAGCCCTGAAAGCTTTTTCAGGTAAGGAACTTGCAGTCGGCGTCGGTGGAGTCATCCAGTCATGCAGAACTGGCACATGCAGAATGTGTAGAGTAAAACCTGTAAATGTCGTGTGACTATGGCCTCCCGTCGGGTAGACCGTTAGCCGGGAGCAAGTCTTTTGATTTGACGCCACTTCGGCGACATGCGCGTTGATGGGGATGAAATGATGATGATTGTGACAATGCAACACCCAGCCTCTGAGCGGAGAAAATCTCCGACCAAGCCGAGAATCGAACCCGGGCTCTTAGGATTGACATTCTGTCGCGCTGACCACTCAGATACCGGGGGCGGACATGTGTAAAGCAGCTGTATGCATAACTGAGTCGTGTTTAAAACCGAAATGCTGCACATACCCGCTACAATGTTCCAAAGAAAATCAGCATTGGAGTATTAGGATAATTAATGACAAAATGGATATTAATTACATTTAGCCGTAAATAGCTGAAGCAGATTTGTATAATTAATTCAGGTAGCAATGCCAAAGTAGTGAGGCCGATTATATACGAAGACCTCGCTACATTAAATACAGTTCGTAATAACTCACTGTATGCGCAGACGGTAATCTTACTATAAGCGTAAGAACTATAATGTAGATTTGAAGTGAATTGTGCATATTTAGAATAACTTTTATTTACATTCTGTTTATTCCTCATCCAAAGTCGTGCAGTGTGAGGAATCAAAGTGATCAGCTTGCTGAGGCACTTCCTTTGAATATCCAGCTGATTACGTATCCTGTAGTACTAGGAATACCCTTGTAAGACTGTAGTTTTGCAACGGTAGGACGACGAGGCACTCGAAGCAGTAGAGCAACGCAGACATGAGTAGGGACTTACGCTATGGAGAGGCGGCATATTGTCAGCGAGCAGTTGTCAGGGGTATGTTGCTTTTGCTTTAGTCTATACCTTTTATGGGTTCGGTAATGTTGTGATGAACTCTTGTCGCCGGCGACCTCGAGAACATACCTTGCTCACCATCCGTAGCACTTACTCATTTAATATTTCTTTATGTACATATTTATTTGACAGCAGTCCTCTAACCGGTTTGATGCGGTTAGTCACGAATTATGCTGCTGCGCCAACTTCATCATGTCGGAATAGCACTTGCACGCAACGTCGTCACTGACTTCTTTTCTCTATTCCAATCTCGGTCTTTCTCTACAGTTTTTACCCCCTGCAACTGCCTCTAGCATCGTGGAAGTTATTCCTTGACGTCTTACATGTCCTGTCATACTGTCCCTTCTTGTTGTCAGTGTTTTATCATATCTCGCCGATTCTGTGGAGAACATCGACATTCCTTAGCTTATCAATACATAGTATTCTTCTCTAGCACAATATCTAAAACACTTCCATTCTGTTCTTTCCTTGTTTTCCCAAAGTCTTTGATTCAGCACGATACATTGCTAAGTTCCAAACGCACATCCTCAAAAACGTCTTCCTCAAATGAAGGCCGTTGTTTGACACTAGTAGACTTGTCATGGTGATGAATGCCCTCTCTGCCAGTGACAATCTGCTTTATATCTCTCTCTTGCTTCTTTGGTCATAGGTAACTTTGCTTGCGAGGTAGCAGTATTATTCCACCTCGTCTACTCTGTGTTCATCAGTATTGATGTTAAGTTTATTACTAATCTCATTTGTGCTGCTCCTAATTACTTTCGTTTCCTTCATTTTGCCATCAGTCCATATTCTGTACTCAATGAGTCATAACTTTTCATAGGATTGCGAATTGCTATTCACAATAATCAATTCATCTAATTTATTCAATGGACTTCGCCACTGTCTTGTAGTGTTATTATAACTGGGATATGTCTGACATAAGAATAGCTGCTACTTAAAATTTAATACTGCCGTGTGTACTCCATAATGGATGGTTTCTCAAATCGACCTCCTCATGTGTAATCAGTGAACCATTTCCATTTTAGAAATTACCTGGGGTAAGCGGTGTCATCACGTTTAATACTTCTTTTGGGGTTGGCGTGCTGTATTAGTAGCAGGAAAGGCCAGAACAGTCGAAAGCTATACCTAAAAACACAATTTATTTTCGTTCCTGACAAGTAAAATAACGAAGCCAAATTATTAGACAGGTGGGTTTCAACTATTGGCAGGGGTACTAATGGGCTTAACTGAAGAAGTGGCAAAGAGAGGTAAGAAAAGGAACGTGACAGGACACAAGTACTGAAGATAGCCAAAAAGGAGTCGTATTGGTTGTGGAACGAAACGTGGAAGAAGTGTAGCTAGGAAAAGATGGGAGCATTAGCTTATAAATTTTAAATCGAGAAATGGCCATATATGATAATTTACTTAGATAAAAGTTTGCAGACTCTGAAAAATGGGCTTCGACTTTTCCTTGAGTGCATAAGCACGTCGAATCGTGTGGATGATATAAGGGTTGTTTGTTAAAGATATTTGTGTTGCCATTATGACGAGACGACAGTTCCGAGGTTGCGGGCTGGGGGCACGTGAACTATAGAGACGAAGCAGACTAAGCGTATGGTGTTCAGCGAACCTAAGTGGCCAAAATCATGCTACCTGCAAATCTGAAGTAGTAACATGGTCAAAAAACCAAATACTGCTTCTGTAACGAACGAAACCACTGATTCGCTGCCAACTGGTTACAGGTCTCACCACTCATGCCGTCTTGCGCTACACAGCAGCAATGCAGATGCTCTGATCCACTTCCACCGAATTCTGCGCTCCGCACGTACCTCCGTAGTAGTTGCTTTCCTACACTGTTAAATTTACGTACAGTATGTGTCGAGAAGCATCGCACTCAACAACATACACGATTCCGGTAACTGATAGTGATCTGATGACCAGTGTTGCACAAACGTAAAAAGAATAAAATAAATATAACTGCTATTGGCGGAGTTAAATCATTTAAACAAATGATTGCAGCTGCAGACCCAGTCTCAGCTGCGTGATGGAATTTTGTTGGCATTGAAAGGGAAGATTCTGCCCACTCAAATCCCTTCAGTATCTCCTGCACTACCTCCACGTCTCCGTACGAATGAGGCTGAGGGCTTATTGTGTATAATTAGACTAAATCATTACTTTAATAAAATAGAAGTAGTACGTATTATTTGCTGTTCAAAAATCCCCACGAAGACTTATACTCATAGCCCATTCCCTTATTATTTTTTAACTGTACGCAATTGCTCAAATTCATAACGGGTATCGCCAGCTGTGCTGTTGACCGACCTGGTGTATCCTATTCAACTGGTAGAGGGAAAATTACTGTCTTATCTTTTGTACTTCCCTCTCAATGACCGTTGTGTGGATTAAATATATTTGGAAAAAGGCTCTCAGCTCTTGTGCACGTCTCCTCCAGCAGTGGTCATGTCACATAATGGCGTCCGAGCCGCGCACACGGGCTGAGCAGTAGAGTATTTTCTTATTTCTGTCCACACGGCTTCATGGTTCAGAAATCCACAGCCTACTGTACATCAAATAAGTGCTTCATACATTCTTCAACGTTTCATAAACACAAGAAAATAACATTTTAACAGGATGACGTGCGATAATCGACTTAAGTAAACTATAACTACAATAACTCAACCTTAAAGATTTGTTTACATTGTGTTCAATCGTTATTAGTGATAGTTCGGCATAAATAGGGCGAGTCTAATATAGTTTTTACTGTAAGACTCTACTACCCCAAGGATATTTCACCACAATGGGGTAAAAAGAACAGTAAATTAATGTAAACATAAACAAATGTGTGTCAAGTCGTTGACAGCCTTGGGAAGATGAACCTGTCGGTTCGATACTGGAAGCGACGCAATATTTGTACATAAATAGCATTCTCAGTGGTGACTGGTTGCTGTTTCCTTCCTTGCAACAATCAATCTGTATTTTGTGCACAGAAACGCTCCCAGGATGTCAGTTTTCGACAGAAGACAACATCTCTGTCTTCTGAACAGAAAAATGTTGCCCATTTCAAAAACATTATCGTAATTCTGTCCCTTATTAACGTTAAGAACAGACTTTTTAGATGGTTGCATCGTAAGTGACGTTCAGATTTTCTTATATGATTTTGGCACCAGTTATGGACATTAAAGCTATTTTCTATAGCTGTGGATAGCGGGCTGCTACGATCGTTTCCTGGAGACAGAACTCATCGCGACAACGCAGCATATTTGGATCTAAACCGCCAGATGGAAACTACTTTTAATAAGACTACGTTTGAAGTTAAAAAAAAATTCCATTTTAAAGTATCTGCAACTTGGATTTGTTACTCGCTTGCGTTGTACGTCCATTACCATATGAAAAGAAATATTTACAGTTGTTTTTGAGACAGACGCTGGCGTATTGTTTGTGAGCCGATGTCTTCGGTGGGTATACAAGCCACCCCAAAGGCAGCTACAGACCAGGGGCTTAGCGTGTGTCGCAGGAGACAAAGCTTCCGGCTCAGCGGTGCGTTATGTCCCGCCAAGCGTAAGCGCATCGCTCGCCTTGGAGGTACGCAGCCGTACACCGTCTGCGCTCCCGTTTGCTACGCGGACAACCCGTGCAAACATCCTGCTTGCAGTACGCAGGCGTTGTGTGCGATTTCCCTCAAGTGATGGAATTTTACCCAGCATAACACTGCCAGCCAACACATGGTATATCCTTTCGTTTACGTTAGTTCTACGGTACACATACAACCTCTCTTTCGGTCCATAAATATCGTTCAGTCTTAAATGCATGAGGAAATTACAGGTGTGTACCGAGAAGTGATGAAGAACGTTTTTTCTCTCCACAAAAATAAATATACGCTGTGAACAAAAATTGATGACATACAGTATGTACAAGAACAACGACGGAACATTACGAATATTGAACGTGGACGACATAGTGGGGGAAACAAAAGAATTATTAAGAACTAGGATTAAAATTCAGGGTTAAAGGATGTTAAAGATAAGCCTCACTGGAAACATATCTAAACACTGTGAAATTGAGAAATATATGCAAGGTCTGTTGAATTAAACGGCAAATCTACTAACCACAGAGTAATGACTGCGAATAAACTAAAGAAGGAAGAGAGTATTGAAGATCAGCAAAAACGCCAAATACGATAATCTGATGAGTCGCGTGCGTTACCACAAAATCAGAAGTAAAACCGGGCCGTGCAACTGATTCCAATTTTCGAAGAAATTCAGGAAGTCGGAGCTCAGAAACATATCTTCATTTTCTTCTCTTTTATCAACCCCAAAGGAAACCACCGGTACCACAAGTACGAGGGGAGAGAAATATACGGCTTACCATCTGAATTCATCATTTCAGGACTGCATGTACAAGAGACACCCTCAAAACCAGAAGAACATGCATCTTTATCATCACCTGAAGCTGTGTTCAAAAATGGCTCTGAGCACTATGCGACTTAACTTCTGAGGTCATTAGTCGCCTAGAACTTATAGAACTAGTTAAACCTAACTAACCTAAGGACATCACACACATATATGCCCGAGGCAGGATTCGAACCTGCGACCGTAGCGGTCTCTCGGCTCCAGACTGTAGCGCCTAGAACCGGACGGCCACTCCGGCAGGCGAAGCTGTGTCGGAGGAAAAAATGTACCTTTTCGTTTCTGGAACTTTAAATATTACGACCCTCGATCAGTGAAGAAAAGAGAATGGATCAGGTGTTATAAGTACAAGGTGTGTCTTCACGAAAATGTGTGACGGCTGCTGGTCGTAAACGATAGCGCCGGCGGAAACGAATGTCACAACCGCTGAAAAGTTATTATGTGTAATCTTTCACATTGCCTACAACTGTATGACATTTGTCAGTGATGCATATGGCTCCCCTTACATTAAATAGCACCAAGAATTTTTAATTTTTCCGTTGTTTCAACATTTTAAATTTAGCTGCTTACAGTGAGTAAATATATATTCTGAAGGAATATACCTTTAACATACAAAACTAGTAACTATAATGTATTCACCATTACAATTTAACAAGAGTAGTAAAATATTTACTACCTCTCTGGGTACGAAAAATTGGAAATGATTTATTTAATCCCAACGTACCCTATATACACAGTATATATATCCACATAGTGTTAAGTAACACTAAATTCTAGTATTGGTATCTTATTCTAATGGTTTACCACGACCACGATCCTCTGGTTACAACCTAATGTAATCACTGTCAGTTAAATATAAAGGGTGAGTCACTATCTGTTCCCACCAAGAATACCTCCGAAAGCATGACGCGAGCTGAGAAGTTTGTGGGACAAAAGTTGCATGGCACAATGGGGGCCACAATATGAAGTTGATTTTTTGTTGCTAGGTGGGGTCGCTTCAGAGATATGAAGTTTAACCACTTTTTTTTCTTTTTTTTAATGGTATGCTATATTTCGGTACTTATTTTCTGATAGCGCCTATCGAGACGAATCCAATGATGTTTTACAGTAAGGTCTTTGAATGTCATCGAAGTTAAAAAGGTGGCATGGACGTCCTTTTACAGAAGGTGTTTGAAGTGATGACCATTGGTATCAAAGCAGTGCTGCAGTCTTCTTATCATGGATTGAGTGGTATTCCTTATCACTTCGGCACTTAACGGAGCACATGCTCTGACAATTTTCTCTTGCATATCTTCAGGTGTAGTTGGAACGTCTTTATAAACAATGTGTATTACGAATCTAGAGGCGTCAAGTCTGGCGAACGTGCCGGTCACTACACATCTCCTCCGCGTTCATTTCAACGATTTGGGAACTGTCTCTGCAACTGATTTCTAGCCATCATCATACAATGTGCCGGACTCCCATAGTGTTGATACTGCTTTCTGTTCATTGTTCCTAAAGACATTTCTTCCAATAACAGACCTAATGTCTCTTGCAGGAATGTGGTGTACTTCCTACCATTAAGATTTTCTTCGATGAAATAGGGGTCTATAATTCTGTCCTCCAGAATTCCACACCATACATTCACCGACCACGGTTTTTGGCGTGCAACTTGCCTAGCCAAGGTGGATTTTCAATTTCGGTTTACTCGTTGGTAACTTTCCTTTGAAGGATATGTTCCCAATGCGTTAAAATCCGAGTTGTTCTCTGTTTATCAAACACATATTTAAATGTACTACTTGTAGGGTGAGTACGTTAAGGATATCTTTCAGCGTGTAAGTCTCTAGCACCCAATGAATTTATTTGGCATTCTCTTTAAATGAGAAGCATAGCGGCTTGTTCTCCGAAGAAATACATCGTTCACATTCGCTTGATTCGGCTATACTAGTCCGTTCCTACTAGTGTTGTATTTCGAAACCGTCGAATGGTGTTTACACGTGAATGGTACGTTGGATGGATACGCCGTATTCGGCGAATATTTACTATTTGTAAGATATACGAGACAGAATTTTCAGAGAATCTGCTTCGATAAGTGCCGAATTGATAAGGAATACCACTCAATTTGCAGCACTGCATTGATACCAAAGGTCATCACTTTCAACACTTTCTGTATGTCAGCGTTCATGCCACCCTTTAGACCTTCGTTGACCTTCGTTAACCTTACTGTTAGACATAATTGGAATCGTCTCGATAGCCGCTATCACAAAATAAGTACCAAACTACAGCATACCATTAAAAAAAAGTTGGCCTACAGATCTATGACGCTACCTCATCTAGCAACAAAAAAACAAACGTTATATTATGACCCCCGTTGTTCCGTGCAACATTTGTGCTACAAAATTTTCAGCTACTATCATACTTTTAGAGTTATTCTAGGTGGTTCAAATGGTTCAAATGGCTCTGAGTACTATGGGACTTAACATCTGAGGTCATAAGTCCCCTAGAACTTAGAACTACTTAAATCTAACTAACCTAAGGACATCACACACATCCATGCCCGAAGCAGGATTCGAACCTGCGACCGTAGCAGCAGCGTGGTTTCGGACTGAAACGCCCAGAACCGCTCGGCCACAGCGGCCGGCCCACATTGTTCGCGCAGTGGTAGTGGTACACTCTGCCACGCACAGTTGCTTGCGCAGTACGTATGTAAATGTATGTCATTTCCTGCAGCAAGATGCCGTTGGTGTCAGGTCTGTGCCATTTCGAAACGACGAAATACTGGTAGATAATGATAATTTGTCCATTTTACTGGTTGCTGAGCTCCCTGTTTGTGGATTACAATGAGACAACGTAAGTCGCCGGACAGCGATTTGCACATATACGGGTGGCCACAGTATCTCGTCCACAAGGCATAAAAGGGACAGTCCATTATCGAAGCTGTCATTTGTTCTCAGGTGATTCACGTGAAAAGGTTTCCGACGTGATTATGGCCGCACGACGCTAATTAACAAATGGCTCTGAGCCTTATGGGACTTAACATCTGAGGTCATCAGTCCCCTAGAACTACCTAAACTTAACTAACCTAAGGACATCACACACATCCATGCCCGATGCAGAATTCGAACCTGCGACCGTAGCAGTCGCGCGGTTCCAGACTGTAGCGCCTAGAACCGCTCGGTCACTCTGGTGGGCTATTCTAGGTGGCAATAGTTAGTGAAATACAGAAAGCAAAGTACCTCCTAACGTTAACGCTACAGGGAAGATTTTCGCATTAAATAATCAGATGTGTGATATCAGTGGTTTAGAAACTCAGTAACGTAACTTAATAAAGAACTCGATGAGAAAGCCATCAAGAACCTGAGAAACGCGTATTTTCGCAGAGTGATACTTCATCTTTGTGACCACGAACTGCCCTCATTCGCGTACTTTTAAGAGACTGTCTGTGGGCGATAACATCACGCAAAGCGTGAAGGCACGCCGTGTCGCAGCTGGCGCCTTGGCAACCACTACAATAGAAATTAGCTTCGAGTTCGGTGCTGATATGCAGGGTGGTGAATAGAGGGTGAATAGAGTTGTACAAGTGATTGGAACAGTCCACTGGCCACGAGAAGTTAAATGAAGCGGAAGTGCCGAAGAGGGACGAAAGAGGACTGTTCATCGGAGCGGAAAGCGGGCAAGTTCAGGCGCGACTGAGGTCATAGCGTTTCCGTCATCACTACAACTGCGTAAATAGGGAAAAGACGAAAAGTGTACATTATGACGCATACAGGTATGCGAGTATGGTAGGCGTACTCGGTCGAAGCAATACTATTCCTACTACGACAGTCCAATAGTACTTTTATTTGATCAAATGTACACAGTTTACGTATAATAGAGATGAAATAGGCTATGGAGCGCACCTGCCTCAATTTCCGAAACTGGTTCAATAATGCACCACAGCCGACAACTAACCAAAACCCGATCACATGTAGTATCTCCATAAACACATGGTTAGTTCAATGAATACGAGACTAACTGATCAATGTAAGTTACACTGGACACCTGAAGTTTTGCTGAAGAGAAAGTAATAACGGGTAATCTCCGAAGAAGCGTAACACGAAGTCCAATGATCTCAGATAAGATGATTTATCAGATACGATTATCAGCATTATAAGATTGGTCTCTGTTGTCTGCAGAAAATTACAGTCATCGGTTGATCGAACAAAATTCACCAAGATTTGAACAATATTTACAATTTATGTAATGAGTGGTTGCTCTATATAAAAATGGTCAAGTGTAAGGAAAGTTCATAAAAAATCATAGCATCTGATTACAAGACTGGCGGTGAACATATTGAGCACATCACATTGTGTACATGTTTAGCGGTAGTATGAAATGGAGTGACAAGGTAAATTAATTTATGAGACAAGGTGAATATTTTGGAAGCGCAAACCACAAGAAACATGAAGTCGCATACAAGGGCCTAGAGCGAACTATGGGATATTGTCACAGCGCCGGCAGGAGTGGCCGTGCGCTTCTAGGCGCTACAGTCTGGAGCCGAGCGACCGCTACGGTAGCAGGTTTGAATCCTGCCTCGGGCATGGATGTGTGTGATATCCTTAGGTTACTTAGGTTTAACTAGTTCTAAGTTCTAGGCGTTTGGAATCCTTATCAAGTAATGACGACGACAGACGTCAAATGAATTCAGACGCGGGCTGTTAGGAGAGTAATAGGTAGGTATTGCCCATACGAAAATATGAGAGAAATGCAATGCTAGCGGAAGTTACCCTGTAGGGTAGATTTAAAAAACCTGTATCCGAAGAAAATCGTGCTACCATTATGCTGTGTACCACAGAGCTCTCAACAGATATCCTTATTTGAACCGAATCACACGAGTTCGGGAAAGAAACCTCTAGACAACCAGTATGGGATCCATAGTTCCGAAGAGGGAATACACTCACAGTCTAGATTAAAGAAGCCAATCTGGGCAACAGAAGGAACGCACGTGTTGGATATGATATTCCTTGGAATCAAATGTAAGCAACCAGAAAAGATTTTTCCCTCTGGAATTCCAGCAGTAATCGCATAACGTTCCATGGTATCGTAAATAAACACAATTGATATCGTCCTGGGCGGTAATCCAGATTCCGTTACAAACGCCACCCAGCAAAAGTCTGCAGAAAACGTGACCACGAGTCAGACCGCTACCACGGCACGCTCCCAGTAGCTACACCAGTTAACCATATGCGTCAGGTCTCTTCTCTTAAACCAACATACTGTTACCGTAGTCCATACGCCCCTAGCTCGTCTACAGTTCTATTTCATTTAAATTTTTCATCCATTATCTATGAACAGAAATATATTACCCTTATTTTGAGTAAAGTTTCAGATGCACATGATATTCATACTTTGATATGTAAAAACATTATAGCTTATTTCTTACATTATAATTGGCCATTTACTGAAATATGACATTACAGTTTATTATGATGAATGCAACTTTTGATTCTACGTTCATCCTCAATTTAACCATTGTAATACATAAGCAAAATCTTACGGCGCTTTTGTTCTGGACACAGTGCCGGTGATTTGACACTCATATCAATGCTGGTTCTCTTCACTGTACAATTTCTTCACCGGATCACAGTGTAAAACACGTAAGGTCTGATTAGGTATTTCACAACTATAAACCTGTCACTGTTTATACATAGTATTTGCTTATCTTCGACATTCAGTGCAGTGCCTTACGATCTATTCTACTAAGCTTTACTTCTCTTTTCAAGGTTTAAATTAATTTCACCTCTCTAGCTCGCATACTTCATACAGCATCTGCAATTAACACTTGATTACTCCAGCGTTTGTGAAACTAATGTGTTTGTTACTTAAGTGAATCTTGGGTCACGGTTTGCAAATGTTGAGCTTACTATAGAACATACAACAGTGGGTTCTAGTAGCATCCCCAGAATGTAACAACACTCACACATTTCGTTTGTTGTAACTTTAAACTTATTTCATGTAAATTTTTGTAAAAATCAAAAAGAAAAATAATCATTTGTAAGTGTACCTTATTTTGAACGAAAGTATTTATTTTTATTAGTGCACAAAGACATTAACTACAAAAAGAAGCCTCTGCGGAAAAGCAAGAAAATGCGTAAGACACATCTGGAGATGGATTTCTAATGTATCCGAAACAGATAATGGTTCAATTTAAATAAACTATTGTAAACATATTCAAGGCCGGCTGCTGTTTTTAAATTATATTTAAATTATATAATTTATTTACAGGCTACTATAAATGAATCATTTGTTTTCAAAGTTCTGTATTTTCCACTGAATTATATGTTCAGTTTTGATTGGTGCGTCACAGAGTTTGTACTGTGTCCACCAGTTGGCGATACGAGCTCAGTGCCTTGACAAATTGGCGACATAGCAAGAAAAGTTAGGAATATGCTAGATGTTTGTTATAATAGTGCAGCGTGCATTCAGAAGAAATAATGGAAAAGAACTGCCATGTTAACAGAGCGGTGTGCGTTGATATCGACAATTTAGTGACAGAAAAATACCAGCTCACCAAGTGTGCCAGATAGACCATAGAGAGACTGAGGAAACGTGCCTTACACAGTCCAAAACAGTCAACGGCCTGCGCAAGTCACAAACGTTAAATTTACAGCCGTCGCCTTTAATTTTGCAGCGCAGTGCAAGAAGTGCTTCAGAATGAGCATTTCGCCTCCGAGCTAATATTCAGCACCGAAGCAACCTTCCATTATTTGTAAAGGTAAACTGCCACAATGTGAGACGGTGGGACATGAAATTCTGGTGCATGAACGTAATTCGCCGAAGGTCAATGTTTTGTGTGCGATATCACAGACGAAGCAATATGGCAACGTTTTCCTCTACGAGAAGACTGTGAAGGGCATGTTTTACCTTGATATGTTGCAGTTGCTTCCACAACTGACTGCTGATTGTGAGAATTTAGTTTTCCAAAGAGACGGGACAGCCAGTTTGTCACTAGTTGAACGATGTACGTCCGAGTGGTGAAGGTGATTGGCTCTGTTCGCTAGACCCCGCTGATTACCTGAACTAACGCTTTGTGTCTTTTTCCTTGGGAATGTACATTTAGAACACTGGATATTACAGAGACCGCTTCAGTGATGCTGGAACGAACTTGGCTACCGCGTGTCGTATGACGAGACACATTACCAAAATTCTTACTAAACCCAGTTGCCTCAAACTAGGAAGAACAATAACCTTTTTGAAATCAGACATTTGTAGAGTGCAAAATGGGAACTTGGTGACTTTGTGATTCTATTCATGCATCGGTCATGTTCATACAAGGTGATCCAGACACACAGTTATAGGTGTTGTAGAGACTGCTCACAACAATATTTGGTATTCAACTTATATCTGGAGATACGCCGTTTGGAAGGTAAGCAATAGAAGGCAATACACGTTAACACAGGAGGGTGTTATGTATCACATAATTCTTTGTATGGCGTCGTGTAAACGGGTCCTCAGATATTATCACCCGTCACCTTCAGAGGCTGCAGGCATTTGGTCAGTCCGATTTTGCAACACATGCTGATTACAGCATGGTTGATACACCGTTGTGTCAGCGTTCCAGAATTCCTCGGAACATTCTTTTCTCAACAAACGGTCTGCTCAACCGTCGAAACAGCAAAATCTGGGATGAGGAAAGACCTTACGTCAATCACACCCATATGGATTTCAACATTGTTTCGGTATTAATGTGGGGGCTGGTATTATTCACGGTCGTCTGATTCGCCCCTATATTCTACCGGCCAGTCTAAGAGGTCACAGGTACTTGGTCTTCAATCAGAATGTACTGATGCAGTATTTGAGGAATGTGTCATTGCGTATCCGTTGGAGGACGCGGTTCCAACACAATGGTGCGCCAGCCCGCTCTTCACGCGACGTCCGCCAGGACCTTGCAACAAACACTCGAGGACAAGTCGATAGGCCGCTGTGGACAAACTCATTGGGCACTACGACAGCCCTACTTAACATCTCTGCTTTCTTGTGGGGCTGCTTGAAGAATATTACTTGCGGGACTCACGTGGAGTCACAGGACGATCTCCTTGCCCGTGTAATGGCTGAAGGGGAGGCCATTCAGGTCCACTCCAGAACTTTTGGACCACATGTTGGTGAACATTCACAGTGGTACGATTTGGTTGATACATCGTATATTTTGGCATTTGTAGTCCACAGACTTGTCTGCAGCCTACTACAGAGTGTGAAGCAGGAACGACTACCACCCCGTCCAGCCTTTTGGACATTTTACTTTTCTGTCTATGGATTCAAACTATACCGAAAATTACGAAATACTTAATACATACGAATAACGTTCAGAAAGTCGACGATATCAACCTTCAGTTAAACCATATCAAACCAATATCACTGTAGGGCTGTTGTCCCATGGGGAAGCTATGATTGAAGTATCTTCAGTATGGCGAACAGACACAGAATCTATTCGTGCCGTCATTTTGAAGCCCAGATCACGCCTTCTTCCTCGTGGAAGGACGCCGTCCCTCCCCTTTCGCTGAGTTGACGACACTCCAGTGAACCCAACTTCAGTACCGGGAGACCAGGCCTTGCAGGCCAGAACAAAACTTAAACCTCACTCTGGTTAGATTGGCTACGAGCTCTTCTTTGTGCCGGCGGACGGTTAGTGGGTCTCTGTAACAAAAGTGATAGAAGACGTCCTCATGTTCTCAGTTGCATGCCATTGCTATTTGTAACAGGTACGTGGAGTTCAGTAAACACAGGCGTTGGCGCTATTTGTATGTCTCCGTGGTTGCTTACTGTTCTCAGTAGCAGCCACAGAACTTACAACTCTGGTTAGTATTGTTCCGCATTAGAGGTAAAGCAACCGCAATTACTTTGGTCGATGACTATAAGAAAGTCAACAGTTTGCATATCGGTCGGTAGTTGCGACAGAACTAACTATGCTTGCGTGATTGTGCTTTTTACTGCCGTCCGCAGCTCGTGGTCGTGCGGTAGCGTTGTCGCTTCCCACGCACGGGTTCCCGGGTTCGATTCCCGGCGGAATCAGGAATTTTCTCTGCCTCGTGATGACTGGGTGTTGTGTGATGTCCTTAGATTAGTTAGGTTTAAATAGTTCTAAGTTCTAGGGGACTGATGACCATAGATGTTAAGTACCATAGTGCTCAGAGCCATTTGAACCATTTGTACTGCCCCTGTCTGGGCTGAAGTTTATTTTTTCAATAGGTAATAATAATAATGACAATTTATCTCTGTGTACAAACTCCCTCTCTAATCAAGGGCTGGGCGAAATAACAGAGCCCTCGTTTATAGGGTAAAATGGTTCAAATGGCTCTAAGAACTATTGGGACAACATCTGTGGTCATCAGTCACCTAGACGTAGAACTACTTAAACCTAACTAACCTAAGGACATCACACACATCCATGCCCGAGGCAGGATTCGAACCTGCGACCGTAGCAGCAGCGCGGTTCCGGTCTGAAACGCCTAGAACCGCTCGGCTACAGTGGTCTGCCCACATTGTTCCCTCTGTGGTAGAGGTACACTCTGCCACGCACCTTATAGTTACTTGCGGAGTACGTATGTAAATGGATGTCTTTTCCTGCAGCAAGACGCTGTCGGTGTCAGGTCTGTGCTAGTCCGATGTGTATAATATCCGATACTTTAATTATAACAGGTTACCTCGCATTTCCATTTGTGTTTTTGAGGAAGTATATGCATGATGATAACAGGTTGTCCTAATCCTGGCCTGTAGAGTTCCCTGTTCTTCCTACAGCCATTAATAATAAGTAATCCCTGCTAGAAGACGTGATGTCTGATGCGGGACGCAGACAATTAGTAGGTATGTACCTCTTAATTGGGAATCGGAAGCCAAGCAGCCATTTTAATTTCTCCCACCCCTATCGCCAAGATCGTTCTCTTAAAAGAGAACCGATGGAAACCGCAACGTCGACACGTTCTTTCAGAGTCGTTTATCTTCCAAATGGCGCATTCCCGGACGTAGATTTTTAACCAAATTTTGCTGTCCTGAGTCCCCTCTACAACCGCTGCACCTTGTCTGTGTAGGATGTCCATAAATGTTTATCCTGATTTCAAGATCCAATATTAATTATATAGTTATGACGTAAGGTTTGTTTTTGTTACAGGTCTACTAATGAACCCATAAAGTTTCTGTACAGCTGTGTCTCATCCAAAAAATTCGCTACCAGCAGTTCTGTCTGAGCTAAATGGTACAGATGGCTTCCCCGAGGAGGAAGCTCATTGTGTTGTGTGGCTATCAGAAGTCATATCATCGATTACTGTGCAGCGAAAGTTTGTGTCTCAGTATGGAAAGAAAGCGCCTGATGGCAAGTTAGTCAGAACATGAATGGAAACTTTATGGCAACAAGGTCGGTTCAGAAACGGGCAAGCAGAGGGAGACGACCTGATGAGACTGTGCAGACGGTTTACTACGCATTCACAAGGTCGCAACAGAGCTTCAAATGCCAAAGAGTACAGTGTTAGAGATTTGCAAACTTCTTAAATTGTTTGTTTACAGGCTCCAAACTGTTCATGCATTACTACCAGATAATCATCCAAAACGTTATTAGTTTTCAATGGACATACCGACCGGTTGGATGACAATTATTTCTTGAAGCGTGTGCTACATTAGTGTTAGCGGCTCCCTTAACCACCTTAACGTCCAGATCGGAAGATCAGAAAACCCTCATGCATGCGAGCACACATTCGGGACAGTCAAAAGATTAATGTATGATATGGATTCATGTGTGATCAAATGATTGGCTCGTTTTTCTTCCTTGAAAGCAATGAAAGTTGGTATTTTCTCGTGGATGTGTTTGTGAATTACGCCGTTCCCAAGCTATAGGACATGCAAGACACTATCACCTTTCACCAAGATGACGTTTCCCGTCTTTGGGCTCGAGAAGTCTGCGATTTCCTTAAAGAAATATTCGCCAACAGGCGTACTGGCAGAATGTCAAGGCGCCCGAGATCACCTGGTGTTAACTTGGGGGTTATGTAAAAGATATCGTGTACAGTACAGCATTTTATGGTATTGTGACATTGTATCAGAGGTTCATTGGCACAGGCGCACCAGACATGTTGCAGAATGTGTGGCAAGAGATTGAATGCTGACCTGACGCTCCGCGTGTTGCCAGGGGTGCACACGTTGAAGTGATTTAAATGTTGCAGTGTATTGTCTAATGTAATGCTTACATAACGTTCAAAATGGGTAGAGGCATATGTAGCGTAACGCAGTAAAGAGTTACAGTGTTTTGTTATCAGAGTAAACATTTATAGAAACTCTTTACTTTTTTCCAAATATACATATTTGGAAGAGGATCCCATAGGCCAACGAAAAATATTTTTCAAAAACTTTTTTTGCTTTGCTAGCTGATCTTTATAGATTTTTATGTGCTGAATCCGAATCTTCATCAATTTTCTAATGACACGTCCGAGAAAAACGCCTTCTTTTAGGTTAGCTTCTGAAAGGTATGCAAACTTATGACAGAAATACTTAAAACATGATCCATCTTTAGGCAAAGCCTTTACAAACTGTTTCATTAGGCCTAACTTCATTTGCAGAGGTGGTAATAGTTGGTTTTTTTGGATCTACATGGATTTTGCGTAGAACGTTCTTCTCACCAGGTTTTAAAGACTCCCTCACAGGCCAGTTCTTTCTGCACCAGTGTTGATCCCTAGCCCTATTGTCCCATTCACACAATAAACATGGAAATTTCTTAAAGCCACCTTGCTGACCAAGGAGCATCCATGTTAGTTTAGATCGCCACATATCATCCAACCATGAGCAGTATAGCATAATTTATTTAGCACTATTTATAGGATTTCATAGCTTTCTTTCATATGCACAGAATGCCCAATAGGCATAGATGTACACTCCTGGAAATTGAAATAAGAACACCGTGAATTCATTGTCCCAGGAAGGTGAAACTTTATTGACACATTCCTGGGGTCAGATACATCACATGATCACACTGACAGAACCACAGGCACATAAACACAGGCAACAGAGCATGTACAATGTCGGCACTAGTACAGTGTATATCCACCTTTCGCAGCAATGCAGGCTGCTATTCTCCCATGGAGACGATCGTAGAGATGCTGGATGTAGTCCTGTGGAACGGCTTGCCATGCCATTTCCACCTGGTGCCTCAGTTGGACCAGCGTTCGTGCTGGACGTGCAGACCGCGTGAGACGACGCTTCATCCAGTCCCAAACATGCTCGATGGGGGACAGATCCGGAGATCGTGCTGGCCAGGGCAGTTGACTTACACCTTCTAGAGCACGTTGGGTGGCACGGGATACATGCGCACGTGCATTGTCCTGTTGGAACAGCAAGTTCCCTGGCCGGTCTAGGAGTGGTAGAACGATGGGGTCGATGACGGTTTGGATGTACCGTGCACTATTCAGTGTACCCTCGACGATCACCAGAGGTGTACGACCAGTGTAGGAGATCGCTCCCCACACCATGATGCCGGGTGTTGGCCCTGTGTGCCTCGGTCGTATGCAGTCCTGATTGTGGCGCTCACCTGCACGGCGCCAAACACGCATACGACCATCATTGGCACCAAGGCAGAAGCGACTCTCATCGCTGAAGACGACACGTCTCCATTCGTCCCTCTATTCACGCCTGTCGCGACACCACTGTAGGCGGGCTGCACGATGTTGGGGCGTGAGCGGAAGACGGCATAACGGTGTGCGGGACCGTAGCCCAGCTTCATGGAGACGGTTGCGAATGGTCCTCGCCGATACCCCAGGAGCAACAGTGTCCCTAATTTGCTGGGAAGTGGCGGTGCGCTCTCCAGCGGCACTGCGTAGGATCCTACGGTCTTGGCGTGCATCCGTGCGTCGCTGCGGCCCGGTCCCAGGTCGACGGGCACGTGCATCTTCCGCCGACCACTGGCGACAACATCGATGTACTGTGGAGACCTCACGCCCCACGTGTTGAGCAATTCGGCGGTACGTCCACCCGGCCTCCCGCATGCCCACTATACGCCCACGCTCAAAGTCCGTCAACTGCACATACGGTTCACGTCCATGCTGTCCCGGCATGCTACCAGTGTTAAAGACTGCGATGGAGCTCCGTATGCCACGGCAAACTGGCTGACACTGACGGCGGCGGTGCACAAATGCTGCGCAGCTAGCGCCATTCGACGGCCAACACCGCGGTTCCTGGTGTGTCCGCTGTGCCGTGCGTGTGATCATTGCTTGTACAGCCCTCTCGCAGTGTCCGGAGCAAGTATGGTGGGTCTGACACACCGGTGTCAATGTGTTCTTTTTTCCATTTCCAGGAGTGTATATATGTTACCATTGTGTAATAAAAGAGCCTTTAAACTAGTTTTGAAGAGTCAATAAACAGTCTCCAGTCTTTCTTTTTGTAATCAATAACAAACTCATTCGTCAGACCGGGAATGTGTCAGCGGCTCACTAAATCACCTTCTCGTTGAAAGAACTTGCAAAATTACTGCTCTCTTTCTACACATGTATATGCTAGTTCCAACTGCCAATAAGATTTTCTTTTAATCTAGAGCCAAGCAATTCAGCTCTTTCTTTCGTTAAGTCCAGATCCCTAACCAAATCGTTAAGCTTGGTCTGAGTAAACAATTTGGGCTCTAGACTTCGTTTTACAGTGGAATTAATTATCATCAGGTTCATCTAAATCACATTGTACATTAGAAAATAAGTTGGAAAAGAATTTAAATCATTTGGTGGTTCAGTAACCGGCAAAACTACACCATGCCCTAGTTGTCGGATGGCGGACGGAAGGTAAAGGTAGCTTATTACGTTCTTGTTTTTCGAATTATAACCAGTAATAAGAACACTGAAAAAGTAGCTATCATTGAAATGATTCCTTGGCTTCCTCCACATCCATAGGAACAGAAAATCTAAAGGCTTTTTTCTCATTTTTGGACCATTTTCTCAGATCTTCAACACACACATAACACACCTTATACGTAGCCCAAGATTTATCTTGATCACCAAGCTTAGGTCCAAAGTATGATACACAAACCTTTTTCACAAAGAGTGTAATGTTTCTTTGGTGTTTTTTAATCACAAATTCACCACAAACATAACAAAAACTGTCAGCAGAGTTTTTACAACCACTATTAGACACTGTACAGCGCACATGCACAGGAAACGGGAAAGTGAGGTTAGGTTGACACTAAACGAAACACAAAAATAGAATCGACCTTTCTTTGCCCTCAAATGTTTCTTAGCAGTGCTAACAACGTCATCTACAGTCATTACACTTCCCTTTTAAATTATTTTAACTACACTACTGGCCATTAAAATTGCTACACCAAGGAGGAATGGAGATGATAAACGGGTATTCACTGGAAAAATATACTAGAACTGACATGTGATTACATTTTCACATAATTTGGGTGCATAAATCCTGAGAAATCAGTACCCAGAACAACCACCTCTGGCCGTAATAACAGCCATGATAAGCCTGGGCATTGAGTCAAACAGAGCTTGGATGGCGTGTACAGGTACAGCTGCCCATGCAGCTTCAACACGATACCACAGTTCATCAACAGTAGTGACTGGCGTATAATGACGAGCCAGTTTCTCGACCACCATTGACCATACGTTTTCAACTGGTGAGATATCTGGATAATGCGCTGGCCAGGGCAGTAGTAGAAGATTTTCTGCATCCAGAAAGGCACGTACAGGACCTGCAACATACGGTCGTGCATTATCCTGCTGAAATGTAGAGTTTCGCAGGGATCGAATAAAAGGTAGAGCCACGGGTCGTAACACGTCAGAAATGTAACTTCCACTGTTCAGAGTACCGTCAATGCGAACAAGAGGTGACCGAGACAGGTAACCAATGTCACCCCATACCATCACGACGGCTGATACACCAGTATGGCGATGACGAAATACACGCTTCCAATGTGCGTTCACCTCTATGTCGCCAAACACGGATGCGACCATCATGATGCTGTAAACAGAACCTGGATTCATCCGAAAAAATGACGTTTTGCCATTCGTGCACCCACGTTCGTCGTAGAGTACACCGTCGCAGGCGCTCCTGTCTGTAATGCAGCGTCAAGGCTAACCGCAGCCATGGTCTCCGAGCTGATGGTCATTGCTGCTGCAAACATCGCCGAATTGTTAGGGCATATGGTTGTTGTCTTGCAAACGTACCCATCTGTTGATTCAGGAATCGAGACTTGGCTGCACGACCCGTTACAGCCATGCGGGTAAGATGCTTGTCATCTCGACTGGTAGTGATACGAGGCCGTTGGGATGCAGCCTTATTACCCTCCTGAACCCACCGATTCCATATTCTGATAACAGTGATTGGATCTCGACCAACGTGAGCATCAATGTCGCGATACGATAAACCGCAATCGCGATAGGCTACAATCCGGTCTTTCAATGTCGGAAAGGTGATGGTACGCATTTCTCCTCCTTACACCAGGCATCACAATAACGTTTCACCAGGCAACGCCGGTCAAGTGCTGTTTGTCTATGAGTAATCGGTTGGAAACTTTCCTCATGTCAGCACGTTGTAGGTGTCGCCACCTGAGCCAACCTTGTGTGAATGCTCTGAAAAGTTACTCATTTGCATATCACAGCATCTTCTTCCTGTCGGTTAAATTTCGCGTCTATAGCACGTCACTTTCGTTGTGTAGCAATTTTAATGCCAAGTAGCGTACATAAAATCTTTTACATTGTTTATAAATCTTTTAATTGAATAAATGTAACTGTAAAATGTGAAGAAATGGTGGGTGACACAGGTTTTTATCATATTTGGATTTCCCACCCTAAAAAACATAAGAATAAGGTATTTTCAGCAAAAAAGGTTTTTTCATCGTTGGCCTGTGTAATTTGCCGTAGGCCCATGTTTGTATTTATTGGGCAGTCAATCGGAGGTTAATTTAGGATGAGCTCTCGAAATGTGTTGCTAAGTGATCCGTGCCCTGCCGGCTTCCGGTCGGAGAATCGCCGGCAGCCTCTGGAATTGGCCGCCGCCTGCTTCCGCGTATGCGAGTTGGGCGCGCCGCCACGCATCCACGCGCCGTCGTGCTGAAGCTCATCAGCCGGCGGTCTCCGGCACGACGCCCTGAAATGGGTTTCCTGGCCGGGCGTGCAATCAGCTGGCCTGGTGACGTGAGGTGTGTGTGTGTGAGTGAGTGTGTGTGTGTGTGTGTGTGTGTGTGTGTGTGTATGTGTGCGTGTCTGTGTGTGGGTCTGTGTGTGTGTCAGAGGACAGCAGGCGGGAGGCGGGCAATACGCCACCCCTGCAGTCGGTCCCAGGCGCGTAATCGCCCCTCGCATTCAATATCGCTCTAGGCCCGGCTGGATGGCGCTACACATGTTGCGACAGCCAAAAATACCGACGTGGTGGGAGCTGGTATTGTGGAGAGGCACTCGAACTCGAACTTGCTTCGGAATCTTTCAATCATCACCCACCTCACAGTGGCTTCCTTTTCTTTTATTTACTGTTTCACTGACAATTGAAGACGTTATTGCAAGCAGACAAGTAATGTTTACATAATTTCGAGTAAAGCGCAAAAACTGTCCACAAACTGGAAAAAAAATTGTCTTTTACCAGCATTTATTTACGTCACCAGGACACTGTAATAGATTATTACATAACCAAACAAAAATGTATAACGATATTTATTAAATTTAAAAAGTAAGAGCCCACGGAATATCAGACCAACTGTGTGGCTGGACTGAAGAGTTTTTAGCAATCAGAACACAACATGTTGTTCTCAATTGAGAGACGTCTACAGACGTTAAAGTAACTTCTGACATGCCACACGGGGGTGTCATGGGACCATTGCTTTTCACAATATACATAAATGACGTAGCAGATAGTGTCGGAAGTTTCATGCGGCTTTTCGCGGATGATGCTGTAGTAGACAGAGCATTTGCAGCATTAGAAAATTTCAGCGAAATGCAGGAAGATCTGCAGCGGATACATTACAAATGTAATGTGTTGCGAATACATAGAAAGAAGGATCCTTTATTGTATATGATAGTAGAACAAACACTGGTAGCAGTTACTTCTGTAAAATATCTGGGAGTATGTGTACTGAACGATTTCAAGTGGAATTATCATATAAATTTAATTGTTGGTAAGGCGGGTGTCAGGTTGAGATTCATTGGGAGAGTCCTTAGAAAATGTAGTCCATCAACAAAGGAGGTGGCTTATGAAACACTTGTTCGACCTATGCTTGAGTATTGCTCATAAGTGTGGTATCCGTACCAGGCCGGGTTGACAGAGGAGATGGAGAAGATCCAAAGAAAAGCGGCGCGTTTCGTCACAGCGTTATTTGGTAAGCGTCATAGCGTTACGGAGATGTTTAGCAAACTCAGGTGGCAGAGTCTGCAAGAGAGGCACTCTGTATCGCGGTGTAGCTTGCTGTCCAGGTTTCGAGAGGGTGCGTTTCTGGATGAGGTATCGAATATATTTGCTTCCCCCTACTTATACCTCCCGAGGAGGTCACGAATGTAAAATTAGAGAGATTCGAGCGCGCACGGAAACTTTCCGGCAGTCGTTCTTCCCGCGAACCATACGCGACTGGAACAGGAAAGGGAGGTAATGACAGTGGCACTTAAAGTGCCCTCCTCCACGCACTGTTGGGTGTCTTGTGGAGTATAAATGTAGATGTAGATGTAGAATTGTCTCTCTCTTGCACGAAAAAACTTTATTTTACGATTATGATATATAATGAATGAACAACTAGTAGCATTTTGCAGGTTGCTGAAAATTACGAGAAGTTTAAAAATGACAAAAACGTGGATACTCTGATGAGAGTCATACCTGTTCAAGGTTAATACGTTCAGTGTGCTTCTCCTTCTGATACACTGGATGTAGCTTACGTTAACAGTTCTGTCGCAAATCCACTTATTACAAAATTCGATGTCTTTATATTTCTCAGATGTAACCGGCAGCGGCGCTTCATAAAATTTTTCCTTGGGAAAATGTGTAGCTGAGGCTTCCTGAACGACGAAATACTGGTAGATAACGATAATTTGTCCATTTTACTGGGTGCTGAGCTCCGTGTTTGTGGATTACACTGACACAATGGAAGTCACGGTATAGCGATATGCACATATACGGGTGGCTTTAGTATCTCCTACGCAAGGTATAAAAGGGACAGTCCATTAGCGGAGCAGTCATTTGTACTTATATGATTCACGTAAAAAGGTTTCCGACGTCATTATGGCCTTACGACTGGAATTAACAGGCTCTGACGCGGAATAGTAGTTGGAGCTAGACATATCTGATATTTAATTTCTGAAATCGTTAGGGAATTCTATAATACGAGATCCTCCGTGTCAACACTGTGCCGAGGACACAAAATTTCAGGCATTTCCGGTAATTGACTGGAAATGGTTATGATCGGCTACTTGGTGATCATTTGAAACCGAACAATGATGCAATTCTTTTGGAAAACAAAGCGCCATGTCACCGGGCCACAATTGTTCGCGATTGGTTTGAAGAACATTCTGGACAATTCGACCGAATGACTCGGCCCCTCATGACACGAATCTCATAGAAAATTTATGGGACATAGTTAGTGTACAAAATCCTGCAACGGCAACAGTTTAACAATTATGGACGGCTAAATCGGCAGCACGTCTCAATATTTCTGCAGAGGACTTCCAACGACTTCTTGAGTATATGCCAGGTTGAACTGGACTACTCTGGGGTAGAGATGGTTCGACACGCTATTAGGAGGTATCCCTCTATTTTTGTCACCTCAGTGTATGTAATTTGAAGACATACAGCAACAACACCTTTTAAGTTACTTTTATTTAAGCCAATACTCGTCTGAGTCTTTCAGCCGTCATCAATTGTCGCAATACGTAATGGAATCCTCAAAAGTACATCGTTAAAACTTCGACAGCCGTTTGGATGGTACAGTTAACTTTCTGCTCACCTTATTGTTATTCTTATCATGGTGTTTATAAATGTGGCAAACATTTTTCATTTGTATCTCGCACAAAAAAAGCGCAGTATCCATCATGTCACCAACATGGCAGATAGGGCACTGTTTTTGTGTGAGATACAAATGAAAAATTGTGCCACATTTATAAACCCCAAAATCGGAATATCAGGCAGAGTGGAAAATCAGCTGCGACGTTTTAATGATGTACTAACTGAAGATTCAGATATGTATTTAGCCAGTGAAGATGGGTTAAAGCCGGAAACGCGTATTGGCATGAACAAGAGTACATAAAAAAGTTGCTGGCTGCTGTAATTCTTCCACTGACTTGATGGAACACTACAGTGAACTACATGCTTGTGTTCGGTGGAGTATTCAAAGACTGAACTTTGAAAAATCAAATATCTCACTATCTGCTCTTGTAATGTAAGACCGAATCGACATTTGTAACTGGACGAAAAGTATAAAAATAGACACCGTGTAACATCAATGACAGTGAACTTTTTGGATTTACTTGTCACGACTTTTTCTCAGTCCCTCGGTAGGTATATCTGCTGACGTTTCCTCCTTTCCTTTTCAGTTAACCCAAAGCTGTGGTCACAAGGTACAAAGCTGCGACCTCGTAACTAAAACGAGTCAGTTATTGTCTTGAAAGATTCCTTGAATACTTGTGTGCACAGATTGCGCCATGCTGTGATTTTCCTTTTGTGCACTGCAGTTGTCAGAAAAAATGTGAAAATGTGGTACTTTTTTGTCAAGTATGTTGTTAATGAAAGAGTGCAGACAGTTTCCGCTCGCAAGACTCATCGTAATGGCGGAAATAACTGTTACCGGAGCTGGAAACTGTTTATAAATAAATGCATTTTTGTTTAAGCACGACATTTTGTAAACTGAGTTGTCACTGCAAAATGTCTTGCAGTACCCGTTTCACATACCAGAATCTGGCTACTGCTTGATGCAACGACAAGGAAAATCCTGGACATGTCTGAATATTGCGCCAAGAAGACATCTTCAAGTTCATTCTCTAAGTTGTTTTGAAATGGTCCCATACATACATCATACAGTAGAGCAAATTTCGAACTGTAGTAGTAAAATCACATTTTCAGCCAAAAGTGTACATACTCCTCTATAGTCCCATTTACCTTTTTTTTAAGAAAAGACAGCAGTTTAGTACAAAATTGTAGTAGTTTCTCCAATCCTGTTTCGAACCTTCTACCGGCAAACTCCTGACATACCTCTTCTGACTTGTCCCTCCCACTTTCCTTTTAGGTGCTCTCTCTTTTTTTTTCTTCTTCAGCAAATTGCAATCCATTCCATCACCTTTTTAGGCCATCTGTTCTCACCCAAACGGCATTCAAGGCGATACCATGTGAGTCATTTAGCTTCGATTTTATCCGTTACAGTGGTGCTCAGGCTCATTCTCTGATATATGTCTTCATTTTTAATTTTATGCCTGATGTCAATCTTCAGCAACAACTTCAAAAACCCATCTTGACTGACAATACGTCCTCTCGATTCTTCCAGTTATTTCGCATGTGTCCGCTCCATACTTTGATATAATTTCTACAATAATTTTAAATATCCCAATCTTCGTTTATGATGTAATACGTGTGCTTCATAAAACCCGCTTTAATTGTTTAGTTGCTCCACAGTCTTCCCAATGCTATTCTTAATTTCGCTTTTACCAGTTCGCTCTTCGCTAATAAAGACTCCCAAATATTTACAAGGGTTAATAAACCTTATTTCCCCAAAATATTCAGGTCTTGACTCACTCCTCTATTAACCAAATATCCCATTTTCTTTAAATTAATTGTCAAACCTCATTTCTGATATTCTCTGTTCGATTTTCCAACCATATAGTTCATGTCATTCTGCAAACATGATCTGGTTGTCAGTAAAATCATAATTGAAGAGCTTGTCATCATTTGCAGTTACACCTACACAACGACAGGAACTTTTTTTTCTGTGATAAGCTCAAGCCACATTTTGTCTAGAATCAACATAAAAAATGTATCAAGGAAATGCTTTTTAGTTGCCAGGGGGATATAACCGGCATTATTGCCTTATTGTAATTTTGCTCGTTACGAAGATACGAACAGCAGCACGTCATTTTTAATTGGCACCCTATATTTTTCATTCGTTACTCCACCACCTCTACTCAAGCCTTGTTTGGAAACATATCACATTGTACCATTCACATAAACACCACGTTATTAAAATAAAGCAAAGTCGTAAGGTATTATTTTTTCAGGAGGTGGTGTCCAATTAATTATTTGTACAACAAGTTTCAATCGTCTGCCCATCATCAGTGTAAAACTCATGGTTTCATCACCTGATGATAATGATTTTACATTTCGCCTAACAATATGCTGGGAATACTGTTATGAACCTGAGGATACGTGGAATTGGAAGATTGTCTCGGGTTTTCCAGGCGGTAATACGACATTTTGGCTACTACACCACACGGGGTAGGTTCAGCCGTTGAGGCGGAGGGACCTTTCCCTCGCCGCGCACAAAGACAGACATGTGTACTGTGCCTTATGTGTATTTGTATATTGCAGGAGATACGTGTGTAGTGGATGGATAGGTATATTGCGGTGTTATTGGATGATGACTGTGAGAGAAGGGAGAAAGTGAAATCCGGTGCCAGTACATAGCCTGTTGCTCTCATATAGCATCAAGGGATCCGACGTGAACAGAGTTTTGAACAACCTCCCAGTAGAGGTTGTAGCATCTTACATCATGCTTTGTAGCAAAGTGTCCCAAATATTCCAGATCCGTCTCCTATACTGTACTGCAAAAATTTACCCTTGCCCCGTACTTATATCTCATTGGCCTCCTATGGCTTTCCGTCTCGCCAATCGAAAATCATTCCACCCCTAAATATTGGTTGGTTGGCCAATAACTGTCAAACCAAGAAAATTTAATGCTCTTTCCGATTGTAAATCATGGGTGCCTCCAGTTACTTCTAACAAAACCACCCTTAGTGCTCATTCAGGTCCTCCAGTGGCTTGTGGTTGCAGTTGTACTTAGAGATAAGTTTTTAATGAGTCGACAGTAGTCCGAAACTACAAGTGCCAACTTAAACGAAACACAGAATTTGCAGTCCATCTTAGAGATCCCTGCCGGCAGGTGTCAAAATAGGAAGATCCAGGAGTACTGAAAGGCGCAAACTACTGGATGTACGGTTTAGCAGACGCAACTGAACAGCTAGAAACAGTCCTTCCTATGGAACCAATCGCTGCACCGCTATTTCTACTAATGAACATTTCTTGCTAGAGGTGCAGTTGGGTTATTTACCGTCCTAGGTGCCTCACCCAAACGAGTATCTACACATAGTGAACATCAGTAAACTGTATTGTAGTATACCTCCATAGGCACACCGTCAATATTCAACTAAAGTGAGAAGTAAAGCTCGCTGGACTATGTCTCCCATGCCACTACTCACTGCTGACGTCATACGCAGTGTTTAGGACTTGATCGGTTGTCTTTAGCCGTGATCTTTTCACACACAGACACACATACACACACACACACGCACGCACGCACGCACACACATACACACACACACACACACACACACACACACACACACCACGGCGGTTGTAAAGCTACATCTTGCAAGGGTGACCATTCGCTGTTAGCACGGTGATTTCTCATATAACGTTTATTACATTAAGGCAATTTTTTGCCGCATGCAGCAAGCTGTTAAGTGACAACCGTTCAGTCAAGAGAAATGCTCTCGCTCACTAATTCTAATGATCTACCTGACATACCTTACTTCAAATGTTTTCTAATTTTCCTTATGGGTTGCGTACTGCGTTAGTGTTTTTCTAAATACGTATAATGGTTCGAAAATAATATTGAATAAACCCTGCACCTTTAATCGGTATTGTTAATATAAGAGCTGGATAAAATTATAAATGCTGAAACAGATGTCATTGAAAGTATAGTTTGTTCCTGTAAAGAATTGGGTGAGCAGGGAAAAACGTTTGTTAAACGTTCACTTGGAAAGCCTTGGACTAAACTCGCGTATTTGTCTGATGTATAAATTATGAGTTAAAAGAGCTGGCTCCACCATCCATCATTATATTTTTATTAAGTGTAACGCATTTCGGTCGCTGTGAACCATTAATAATTCACAGCGTCCGGTAACAGAATGTCAGTACATAAAACGCATTGTTCACGACACAGAAACGTGGCCATCGCATTACATCATTTATTTATCAAGGGATGAGTTTTGTTTCTTCCACACCTGTTGGAACCTTGTATTAATGCAGATATTAGTTACGATCATTCATTTTCATGTGATGGCCTATCCTACGTAACAGCTATGTTCGTGAACTACTAAAGTAAAGATACATTATTCTGTTAATGTTTTACCCTCCTGCAAGCAAATGCAAAACTTTTGGAACAGAAACTGAAGTGACAGCGAACAGAAGGACGAAAGCGTTAGTAAAATATAGTGTATATGTTTAATAAAATATAGAGTAGATATCAGTGGCGGGTAGCCCATTAAATTACACTGCAAGTTCTTCTTAAAAACATTTTAAGAAGCTGACGTAAATAATTCAAGGCTCATGCTGATCGAGATCATGAATAATCAGAAGTTCGCTGAAACGTTGCGCGGAATCTCTTGAATACTGTGCCAACTACATAGTTCACTGTATTAAATTCACATGCTCTGTTTCACTGCATTATTAATTCTTCATCAAAATTATGTTTAATACGCTTCCTCTCCTTCAAGTAGTTGTTCTCAGCCTGATACAATTTCAACGGGAACTCTAATTTTGTATCCGACTACAAGGAATGACTTGCATGGTAATTTTATTCCTGTTTTTCATTCCTTTTTCATCTCAATTGTTCACACTTCGGATATAGGGTACAGAAAGTAGTCTTTATTAACTGTATCTTATGAAGATGAGGCGGTATACACTGTTTTAATAGTTTTTGGCGAAAAAAGGAATGAATATCACGACTTAGCGCCCGCCGGTATCGAAGCCATTAGAGACAAAGCACACACTCGCTAGAAAGAATACAAGAATAGAGAAGGAAAACGGTAGTGCCTTTTCAAGGTAATCATCGCGCCGTTGGCTTGGAGCGATATAGGGAAACCATTGAAAACGTGAACCAAGCTGGCCGAACGCGGATAAGAACCTTCGTCCTTCCGAATGCGAGTCCATTGTGGTAACCTTACTGTTTCAAATGTTGTCATGAATTAACGTTTAACATGTAGCAGGCTGGTAAGGATATTCTCTAATGTTTTAAGACTCTCAAGAGACTAAATACTACGACGAGAAAATTGTTTGGGGTGAGAGCCTGTAAATAATCGGCTAAGAGTGTAGTCGAACAGGAGGAGAGGGCGTGTGCTGTGTCAGAGGTGTGTACAAAGCAACGTAGAACGGGAAATCCTTGAAAACGTAAGCTACCCATTATTATAGCAGCCATAGTAACATTTTTTGAATGGTGCATTTCGCTTTAAAGTCACACAGATACACTGTATTTAAAAGAAAAAAAGGATAAACGATGCACTACCTTGCTGAAATGTCAGTACAGGATGGTTTGCATTGAAGCGCAAAAACAACGATCTAAAGCGCCAATTGGGCAGAATTTTGGCACCCTACCGCTCAGGAGGAGATCCAACAATTCTGTCAACCGAATAACTGGTTACATAAGAGTAAGGTGGACCAGCACGTTACTGACTTGCAGAATTTGTGAAGTTCTTTCTCTTGAATACATCGTCCTTATTTTATGAAATTGTAATCATTTGTTTGTCAGTACACGTATTTAACATTTACTTGTTTCCGTCCCTGTCGGAGAGCGTACAAGACACTATACTTCAGCAAAATTACCAAGTATTTGTGAACAAGTATCGGAATGTTCTAACAATCCCTCAGTTCCTCAACGAAAGAAATCCGCTCCTTGGTCACGGAGTCATGTGATAAAGGCTCTGTGTACGCCCGCAAGTACGTAAAATCTGCGATTCCTGCGAACCATTGCTTATACTGCCTGGACTTTGCCGTCTATGGTCGATGTCGGTAGCCTCCCTTTCCGATGAGAAAAAGCCACGTCTGTGCCGCTTGTTCACATTATTAGCAACATTTCATTACGACCGGACGCGCCGGCCATTCGTGGCCGAGCGGTTCTAGGCGCTTCAGTCTGGAACCGCGCGACCCCTCCGGTAGCAGATTCGAATCCTGCCTCGGGCATGGATGTGTGTGATGTCCTTAGGTTAGTTAGATTTAAGTAGTTCTAGGTTCTAGGGGACTGATGGCCTCAGATGTTATGTCCCATAGTGCTTAGAATCATTTTTGAACAGGACGCGACATTGCATTTGGTCGTCACCCTGCCTAAATTTCATGGTGAATTTGTATGAAGTTTCAACGTTTTGCTCCTAAGAATAGTACAATCCTACATATGTATTTTAACTGTGGTGTACGTTTTCAGTTGCCATGCCATACATTCCTACGTTGTGATGCGCCTGTTGCCCATACCGCAGCAGAACTGTGCATACACAGAACAAGAAACATACTTTCTTTTGACTACCCGTCACTGTTGTCACTGAACAACCTTAGCTTATTGTTTCAAGTTTTGTTGTATGTTTACTGTCGTGTAACGATTCAACCAGTTATCTTTATAACATGCAGTGGCTCTAACATTATACGTCTGAGCCCTCCGTATGCTTACCGATGGCGTGAATCTACACGGAAGCGCCAAATAAACTGGTATAGGCATGCGTATTCAAATACAGAGAGATGAATATGGCACTGCGGTCGGTAACGCCTACATAAGGCAACAAGTGTGTGGTGCAGTTTTTAGATCGATTACTGCTTCTACAATGGCAGGTTTCTCAAGATTTAAGTGGGTCTGAAACCGCTGTTACATTCGGGAAACTAGCGATGGGACACAGCATCTCCGAAGTAGCGATGAAGTGGGGATTTTCTCGAACGACTATTTCACGAGTCTACTGCGAATACCAGGAATCGGGTAAAACATCAAATCTCCGACATCGCTACGACCGGAAAAAGGTCCTGCAAGAGCGAGACAAACTACCACTGAAGGGAAAACTGATGCAGGTTTCAGTGCTGGGCCGTCAAAAACTGTCAGCGTGCCAACCATTCAGCGAAACATCCTCGAAATGGGCTTTCGGAGCCGAAGTTCCACTCGTGCATCCTTGATGACTGCACGACACAAGGCTTCACGTCTCGCCTGGGCCCATCAACACTGACATTAGACTGTTGATGACTGAAAACATGTTGTCCGGTCGGACGACTCTCGTTTGAATCGAGTGGATGGATGTGTACGGGTATGGAGACAACCTCATGAACCCATGGACCGTGCTTGGTAGCAGAGGGGACTGCTCAAGCTGGTGCTGGCTCTGTAATGGGGTGGGACGTATACAGTTGGAGTGATAATGGACCCCTGATGCGGGAGTATACGACTCTGACAGGTGACATCCTGTCTGATCACCCTGCATCCATTCACGTCCATTGTGGTTTCCGACGGGCTCGGACAGTTACGGAAGAACAATACGACACCCCACACGCCCAGAATTGCAACAGGCTGGCTGCAGGAACACTCGTCTGAATTTAAACGCTTCCGCTGGCCACCAAACGCCCCAGATATTACTGAGCATATACTGGGATGCCTTCCTACGTGCTGTTCAGAAGAGATCTCCTTCCCATGCACTCTTACGGATTTATGGACAGCCCCACAGTATTCAAAGTGTCAGTTCACTCCAGCAGTAGTTCAGACATTTATCGAGTCCATACCACCTCGCGTTGCGGCACTGCTGCGTGCTCGCGGTCGCCCTACACGATATTAGTGTACCAGTTTGTTTGGCTCTTCTGCGTATGTACGCTGGAAGAAAAGGTGACTCGCTGGTATTATTAGGCTCAAGGGACACGAACGAGTAACAACCGCGCGTGCTCGGACCATCAGAAATAGTTTTAGTACACACCTAGCGACATAGCTGCAAAAATAGCGCAGTAGTAGTAAACTGGAAGGCAACCAGTAGGAACGCAGTCAGAAAAAAGTATGCACTATAGCTTCTATATACTCAAGCAGTGGTTGAAGTAAACCAGATGAAGTACCAGTAGCTGGACTATCAAAATGCCTAAAACGGACACACAATCCCTGCTGCTGGTTGACTATCTAATAGCTTCCAGGGGCAACAAACATCAGGCGTTTCAAATAATTATCCAGCAAACGCTGCCATAATCTACCCATTAAGATATAAAATCTTATGTTAAAAGTGTAACATATGAAGGCAAGTATTGTAGTTACGAACTGCGTATATGACTTGAGGCAGTGTAATTAACGCCGTTCAAAATAATCAGAATTTATTAATCTAGAATGCGAGAGTAGTTGTACTTAGCGATTTCGGACAAGCTTGGCATATTAATTTCAAACTTTATTCCAAACTTCTCACTGGCGCTCCCATCCACAGAAATTAATGAAAGGAAAAAGTATATTGGTTACTACATTTTCGCTGCTCATGCAGTCTAATTTCAGTCTTAGGAATGACATTTTATTACCTCTTTACTACTAGCTCTTTTTGAAACATATTTTTGCAGGCAGTATCCAAGTATATCACTCAATGTAACAGCAAAATTATATAATTGTAAGATACATAGTTCAGGACTATGTTGTCACAAACATTGGGGTGCTTGAGAAACTAGAGATTATCACTTTTTGATTTAGTAGTTCTTTTTGTAGTTTTCTTTAGTTTAAAGATTAATAATAAAACCAACATAATTAGGGTATTTGCGTCTTCGAACATGAAAGTTTTAAATGCTTAACACCACGTACTTAACACATCAACTCATTTGTAATCAAACGCTTAGCAAGATAGTACGATTATTTCTGTAATCGTGAAGAGGACTGTATTGGTACCTTTCAAATTATTGTCATTGACTAAGGATTCGTGTATTCAAATGAAACAGTTCTAAACAGGCAGGAAAGCATTTGCTGATTAGAACTATTTCAAGTTTTGAATGGCCACAATGAAGTGCATTCAAGACGCCAATAGAAAGCCAACAGTTTAAAGATCATGGTTGTCTATATCATTTCTCTCTCGAAACGTTTTTGCAGATAAATCCTCATAAAACTTTTCATCCACCTAAAACTAAGAGACTCTCTTCTTAACCTGATCGTGTTGGTAATTGAGAGATACTTTCAATATTTCTAGCCGGCCGATGGGGCCGAGTGGTTCTAGACTGCTACGGTCGCAGGTTCGAATCCTGTCACGGGCATGGTTGTGTGTGATGTCCTTAGGCTAGTTAGGTTTAAGTAGTTCTAAGTTATAGGGGACTGATTATGGCTCTGAGCAATATGGGACTTAACTTCCAAGGTCATCAGTCCCCTAGAACGTAGAACTACTTAAATAGCCGGCCGCGGTGGTCTAGCGGTTCTAGGCGCGCAGTCCGGAACCGTGGGACTGCTACGGTCGCAGGTTCGAATCCTGCCTCGGGCATGGATGTGTGTGATGTCCTTAGGTTAGTTAGGTTTAAGTAGTTCTAAGTTCTAGGGGACTGATGACCACAGATGTTAAGTCCCATAGTGCTCAGAGCCATTTGAACCATTTGAACTACTTAAATCGAACTAACCTAAGGACATCACACACATCCATGCCCGAGGCAGGATTCGAACCTGCGACTGTAGCGGTCGAGCGGTTCCAGACTGTTGTGCCTAGAACCGCTCGGCCAACCCGGCCGGCGGGGCTGATTACCTCAGATGTTAAGTCCCATAGCGCTGAGAGCCATTTGAGCCATTTCAATATTTCAGTGTATTTGTTCACTTCTTCAATAAACAATTCCACTCTGAAACCAGCTGTATCCGTGAAAGACTGACGGCAGCTGTGGCTAGCGTTGCGAACACACGTGCACGGCTCAGTTGTTCTCTCGTAATGACTGCTGTTTCGCGGCGGTCCGTGGAACAGCTGCGAAGCATCAGTGGTTGATGAGTACAACGTAAGATCTCGGTTGTTCAGAGTGGAGAGGAAGAAGTTGGTTATGCTGAGCAACTGCAAACTACAGTTCCAATAAAATCTTCTAAGTAAGACATTCCAAGTACATGCATTGTAATTTATTTATTCACGTAAGTCATTATTTTCAAATATTTCTGAAGCAACGACATACATTTACCATGTTTAGTTCTATTCTTAAAATTGCTTTAATTAACACTGTTTACTTGGTAGCTGAGTGCACGTAACATGGTTCAGGACTGAGATAACACTATTCACTGGCTGGGCAAGTCAACGGAACATTACTGTGAAACCTCTCAAAACTAGATTTGAAAGCTCCGAACCGTTTCAGATTATGATACCAAGACTTCTATTACGAATATTTCCGATAATAAAGCATAACAACATCAACAATTAACCTATGATACAGTTCAATACAAAATTAATTTCGTTATCGCCTTAGTACAGCACATAAAAATGTTACGGATGGTTCTTAATGTCTTGGCCATTACAACGAAAATACAGGTAAAAATTGAAAGGAACCTAACTTAACACGGTTTAGTTGCTTAAATAATTATTCACATTTTCCTGATTAGCTACAAGAATAAACGTCGAAAAACATATTTAAAATCTTTATATGAGTAGTATTTATGGACATCATTCTCAAATTTGTATAAATCGTCTCTGGAAAAATTTCCTGACGCGAACACCACACACATTACTAGAAAAATGTGCTCACAGGATACGGTCGCCGATGGACAATGACCAGTTTTCGTCCAAAGCAGTGGGAGAGGCAGCCGACATTGCTCTTCCGCTTTGTGCCAGTCGACAACACGCTGCAATGACAGAATCCAAGGGCGCCCCTCAATCTTTTTCAAACGATTCTACAGAAGCTATTCGTTAAAAATGTCGTTTTTGTTTTACTTCTAGCTTCATAATGGCGTGCCCATCATTTCGTTAATGGTCTTGGGTTTGTGATACTTGAGCTTAAGGAAGACATTTCGCGTTTGGTGCATATTGCATAACATATTCCTGCGCATGAAATTTTGCTAATATTCTGAGTTTTTCATTGGGCTTGGGTGGAGGTGTCTACCAACAATCTCGAGAAAATTGATCTGATGAAGCACACTCGTTTCTGAACGCTTGAGCCAGCGATGAAGCCAGAACGAAATATCCACAACGATCCTCATATTTCATAAACGGTTTGAGATATCCAAATGAGATTTTGGTGAATGATTGCACACAAAGAAGAGACTATTTTTCAATACGGTTATTATGCGAAATTTCAAAGCCCACCTGGTCATTCCCCTAACTACAGACTTCTCGATGGCAGAATCTAATTTTTAAGGGCCTTCGATAGCTGATGAGATGACAAATGCTCTAGGCTTTGGAACAACATAAGTGAAGACATTGTACGTTCATTTCATTTTTTTTTCATAAGCCTTTGATGCTCTTACTCCTCAGTTCTTCACTTTAAAATTAATTAATAACTGTTTCATAATTCCCTCGCAGTTGCGTCTGCACAACATGTTAGTGACGTGATATAGTGTAAACTTCGCCATATTTTGCCAAAGAAGCACGTTTTTACATGGCAACAAGGGAAATGTACGTTTTACTTAAAATTCGCCGCTCATGACCGTTCTCTGTAAGTTGCCAATAGTTAACAAGCCAGACAAAAACAAATCCACGCTTTTCTTGCATATTCAGCTGAATTCATTATAGATGCAACCAAAGCAGCGATGACGGTGTATCTTTTTGAATGGTCACCATGAAAGCATGGGCGTGGAGGGGCGCCACTTAGAATTTACAAAAATACGAGGGTCGGTCAAAAAGTAATGCCTCCCATTTTTTTCTACTTAAAAAAATTAAGTTAAGTAAAAAATTTGAATTTGGCGCCATTCCTCAAACCTTCTTCTGCAATCCACTGCAGTAGTAACTTCCTGTGTCAACAGATGGCAGCACAGCAGAAGTTTGTAAGATGGCCGACATCGATGTTCGTTTGAGACAGCGTTGTGTGATTGAATTCTTGAATGCAGAAGGTGAACCACCCATACGCATTCATGAAAGACTGAAGAAGGTGTATGGTGTTGTGACAGTGGATGTCAGCACTGTTAGACGATGGGTTCGTCGTTGTAAGGAAGCTGAAGGGCAAACACCGTTGACTGACGAAAAGCGGAGCGGCAGGCTGGTGAGTGCAGTGACTCCACACAACATTCAGCAAGTTGATGACATCATTCGTGGTGACCATCGGGTGACTGCAGATGAAGTGTGTCGCATTATTTCTCTTAGTAAAGGCAGTGTGATCACGATTATTAAACAATTGGGGTACTCAAAAGTTTGTGCACGGTGGGTTCCAAGAATGTTAACCGATAAGAATAAAGAGGCAAGGAAAACAATAGCCTCCCAACACTTGCAGCGCTTCCGTTTGGAGGGAGATGAGTTTGTGAAAACAAATTGTGACCGGGGACGACACATGGGTGCATTTTTTTGAACCCGAATCAAAGAGGCAGTCAATGGAGTGGCGTCACACAAGCTCGCCGAGGAAGAAAAAATTCAAAACTGTGCGATCGGCAGGGAACGTTATGGCAACAGTTTTCTGGGATACAGAGGGTGTGATTCAGGTTGATTTTTTCGAGCAGGGATGCACAATAAATTCTGTTCAATACGTCACAACCCTCAAAAAACTTAAAGCACGTCTTCAGCGAGTTCGCCCAACAAAATCAATGGCAGATGTTCTTCTTTTGCATGACAATGCAAGACCACACACCAGTCGTCACACCTCTGACGAGATTGTCAAAATTGGATGGGAAGTTTTGCCTCATCCCTCATACAGCCCTGACCTGGCACCATCAAACTTCCATCTGTTCGGGCCATTAAAGAAGCTCATCGTGGGATTCATTTTGAAGATGAGGAGGCCGTCAAAACATCCGTGCGTCAATGGCTTAGGAAGCAGAGCTGTGATTTTTACCGTACTGGGATACATGCCCTTGTTCAAAGATGGACCAAAACTGTAGAGATGGGCGGAGATTACATTGAAAAATGACAAAATGATCCTCAATGTTGTGGTTTTCAACCTATGTAATTGCATTTAAATTTCCTGACAATTAAACGTAGAAAAAAAAATAGGAGGCATTACTTTTTGACTGACCCTCGTAATATGAGAGAAGGCTTCAGTTTAGAAGAGAATATCCCCCTCAGCACTCAGGATTTCCAATACAGCGCCTACCCCGCCACTAGCGTTCTCTCCGCGGGCGCGCTGTCGACTGCGCATTTAACAGCCAAGTTATTCTGCGCGCACTCTACTACTGGCGGCCACATTTTTGACACATGCCACTGTTCGTTTAAATGCACACATCATGACCAAGTTGCCATTACTGAGAATCTACAGTTCTTCGTCTGTCGTGGAACTATCAACAAACAACAATAAAGTTCATCTCGTACCATGTTTTACACGCGATACCTCTGTCATCGACTGTCTCCTGTCATTCCGTGATCTGCTAAAACGCCCAAGATAATGATGTACCGAGCTCGCAACAGTAAGCCAATCATGTGCAGCAACGCTTAGCGAAACACTCAGGTTAACATGCACGCATATTCTTAAAAAAATGGTTCAATTCGCTCTGAGCACTATGGGACTTGACATCGATGGTCATCAGCCCCCTACAACTTAAAACTACTTAAACCTAACTAACCTAAGGACATCACACAACACCCAGCCATCACGAGGCAGAGAAAATCCCTGACCACGCCGGGAATCGAACCCGGAAACCCGGGCGTTGGAAGCGAGAACGCTACCGCACGACCACGAGATGCGGGCGCATATTCTAAGCAGTGTTCGTGAAACTAAACAAGTGCGGATAGTTCCTTTTTTGTACTGTGCTTTTAACTTATTGTTGTCCACTTTGAATTACTTTTTCGTTCTCAATCCACAGTTTCAAAAACTGATCTGAGAAGCAAATTTACGTTAGTAACTGCATCAAATAGAGCCTTGTAGGAGTTACTAAAATTGCAGGTAATGTAGCAACTTAAAAATTTTACTAGTTGTAGATGTTTGTGGATGTGAATTATATTGCTTTAAGAAATACAGCGACAACCCATATTTTTTATGTTTGCTTATTTATACCAATGGGCGTTTTGCGCTAACTCCTTCTTCAGTTGGCATAATACATATTTAAATATTCAATTAGCACACTGTGAAAAACATTGGCAGTGTCTGGATATGGTATATACCGTGTATAGTATAAGAAGTTTTTTTTAGCTCCTACAACTCGAAAACTGTGAATTTTCAACACGTTACTTATTAAATGCACTTGCTTTCTATTCTGCTCGTTGTTGGTCCTCTTTTCCGCATTTATAAGCATGGCACAAACAGTTCTTCTTTGTATAATGCACAAACGCTGCGTGGTGTCCGTCTTGTAGCTGACTAACATGTTCGGTTACACTGAAAATTTACAAGTCAGAATTACACGTCGGAAGTACTGTTGCAGTCATTTGGGAATACAAATAAAAAAAATTAAGTTTCGCTTCTGATTGACTAATAACTGAAATTGCTCAGCGTGCAGTATACTGGGTGCTGTGCGTTGTAATTTACAAAATTCAGTAGTGACTGGTCTAAACTACACTGAATATTACATAAATAACACAGTCTGTTTCTTATAAAAGAATTAATATTAAATGTTTTACCCATACTTAACGAAATAAACATAATGAAGTGTCATTTAAAATTATTAAGACGGAACTAGTGACCTACATGATGCAGGACTAAACACTGATGTGACGGAAGCCATAGGACAGCGATAAACAATGGAATGTTGGGAGATTCCACTTGAAGGAAAGTAACCCAGGAAGGCGAACAATCATACGACACGCGGAGGCTAACAATCATACGACACTGAGCGACTTTTTGAACACCCCGTATTTTTCCAAATCCTAACACATTTGTTGACACAATTTACTGCCTGTCTGCAACATGCTTCTTCTGATACGGTTTTAATTTTTCTTTTAACGACTGGCATCTATATTAGCTATGCGTCAACGTGACACTTCCGTGTGGACAAAATCGGGTAGCTACAAACCTGAAAACATTCAGTAACCAACGTTCTTGAGTCCTTCTCGTGCACAGGATAGATTAGCTTGAAACCAGACTTCGGACTAAAGATAACAACAAAAATATGATGACATATAAGCGAAATTTCAGATTATATAAGTTTTAATAAACATCCTCATCTATATAAGTACTTACTCGGCAATGTACCTTACAGTGCGTGGGAGAGCATACCCAGTACCACTACAAGTAATTTCCTTTCTCGTTCCACTAGTAAACCGGGCGAGGGAAAAATTGACTGACTTTATGCCTCGTTATGAGCCATAATTTCTCGTATCTGATCTTCTTGGTGTTTACGTGAAACGTATATTGGCAGTCAGTCTAAAGCGCTAGTTCTCTAAATTTTCTCAACAGTGTTCCCTGAAAAGAACGTCGGCTTCCTCCATGGATCTCCATTTGAGTTCGCGAAGCGTCTCCGTAACACTTGCGTGTTGTTCGAACATGCCGGTGACAAATCTAGCAACGCGCCTCTGAATTGCTTCGTTGTCTTCCTTTACTCACTAGTGCGGATCCCAAGTTTTCGAGCAGTACTCAAGATAACGTCGCGCTGGGATTCTATATGCGCTCTTCTCTACAAATGAACCACACTTTCCCAAAAGTCTACCAGTAAACAGAAGTCGACCATTCCCTATCATAATCCTCACCTGCTCATTCCATTTCTTATCGCTTTGCAACGTTACGTCCATATATTTAAAAGGCGTGACTGTGTCAAGCAGGACACTATTAATGCCGTATCCGAGCATTACGGACTTGTTTTTCCCATTGATTTGTACTAACTTTCAGAGCTACTGTTAGAGCTAGCTGTCTTTCGTCACACCAGCTATAAATTTGGTCTAAGTCATCTTACATCCTTTTACAGTCTCTGAACTTCGACACTTTCCCGTACACCACACCATCATCAGCAACCAACTGCAGCTTTCTGCCCACCCTGTCGTCTATATCATTTACGTATACAGGTAATAACAGCCATCCTATCAAAGTTTCCTGGGGAATTATAGACGACAGCCTTTTCACTGTTGAACATTCATATTCGACCAGAATCTGCTGGGCACTGTTACTTAAAACGTCTTCGAGTCACTTACATATCTGGGAACCAGTTCCGTATCCTCGTACCTTCGTTAACAGTCTGTAGAAGGGTACCATTTCAAATGCTTTCCGGAAATCCAAAAAATAGAATCTGTCTGTTGACCTTCACCCACAGTTCACACTATATCATGTGAGAAAAGTGCATCCTCAGCTCCGTACGAGCGATTGTTTTTAAAACCGTGCTGATTCTGGACACAAGTTTCTCTGTCTACAAAATTTATTGTATTCTAACCGATAATACGTTAAAGGATTCTGTAGCAAACCGATGTTAGGGTTATTGGTCTATAATTTTTCTGGTCTGTTCTTTTTCCCTTCTTCTACACAGGAGTCACCTGCGCTTTTTTTCAGTCACTTGATATTTTGTGCTGAGCGAGAGTTTCGCGATAAACGTAAGCTAAGTATGGGGTCCGTGCGGTACAGTACTCTTTGTAAAAACGAATTAGGTCTCCATCCATTTGTTTTATAACTCTTTCAGTGGTTTCTCTACGCCAGGAATGCTTATTACTATGTCATCCATACGAGAGGCTGTTCGACAGTAAAACGACGGTAGGTTTGTTCGATTCTTCTATGTGAACGATTTCTTCCACATGAAATTGAAAACTTCGGCTTTCATTTTACTACCTTCAACTGCTACACTAGACTGGTCAACGAGTGATTGGGTGGATGCCTTAGGTCAGCTTACCTATTTTACACAGGATCTAAATTTTCTCGGGTTCTCACTCAGATCTTTTGCTAAGATACGACTATGGTGGTAGTTGTAGTACGGTCCGCGCATAGATCTTTTTACAGACTGAGGAATCTCTCCTAATTGAACCGAATTTCGTTGTTAAGCCATCGTGGGGCTTTTCCGTCCTTAATCCACTGACTAGAAGTTTTATTATTTAAGCAAATAAATTTATTCTCGATAAATCAAATTTATATAAAAACGATAATTAAATTTATGTTATGCTTATCATTGATTAGTCGAATAGAGCTCTAGACTACGGTTAACATTCTGTTTAAACTCTGCCCATAATTCCTCTACGTACCTCTTACGGCTGTTACCTGTTCATCTGCTCTGTCCTGTAGATACCTTCTGCTAACACTCTTGACTGCTTTATTAACTTTCGTAACCATAGTTTCTGTTGTTGTTGTTGTGGTCTTCAGTCCTGAGACTGGTTTGATGCAGCTCTCCATGCTACTGTATCCTGTGCAAGCTTCTTCATCTCCCAGTACTTACTGCAACCTACATCCTTCTGAATCTGCTTAGTGTACTCATCTCTTGGTCTCTCTATACGATTTTTACCCTCCACGCTGCCCCCCAATGCTAAATTTCTGATCCCTTGATGCCTCAAAACATGTCCTACCAACCGGTCCCTTCTTTTTGTCAAGTTGTGCCACAAACTCCTCTTCTCCCCAATTCTATTCAATACCTCCTCATTAGTTATGTGATCTACCCATCTAATCTTCAGCATTCTTCTGTAGCACCACATTTCGAAAGCTTCTATTCTCTTCTTGTCCAAAGCAGTTATCGTCCATGTTTCACATCCATACAAGGCTACACTCCATACAAATACTTTCAGAAACGACTTCCTGACACTTAAATCTATACTCGATGTTAACAAATTTCTCTTCTTCAGAAACGATTTCCTTGCCATTGCCAGTCTACATTTTATATCCTCTCTACTTCGACCATCATCAGTTATTTTGCTCCCCAAATAGCAAAACTCCTTTACTACTTTAAGTGTCTCATTTCCTAATCTAATTCCCTCAGTATCACCCGATTTAATCTGACTGCATTCCATTATCCTCGTTTTGCTTTCGTTGATGTTCATCTTATATCCTCCTTTCAAGACACTGTCCATTCCGCTCAACTGCTCTTCCAAGTCCTTTGCTGTCTCTGACAGAATTACAGTGTAATCGGCGAACCTCAAAGTTTTTATTTCTTCTCCATGAATTTTAATACCTACTCCGAATTTTTCTTTTGTTTCCTTTACTGCTTGTTCAACATACAGATTGAATAACATCGGGGAGAGGCTACAACCCTGTCTCACTCCCTTCCCAACCACTGCTTCCCTTTCATGCCCCTCGACTCTTATAACTGCCATTTGGTTTCTGTACAAATTGTAAATAGCCTCACGCTCCCTGTATTTTACCCCTGCCACCTTCAGAATTTGAAAGAGAGTATTCCAGTTAACATTGTCAAAAGCATTCTGTAAGTCTACAAATGCTAGAAACGTAGGTTTGCCTTTTCTTAATCTTTCTTCTAAGATAAGTCGTAAGGTTAGTATTGCCTCAAGTGTTTCAACATTTCTACGGAATCCAAACTGATCTTCCCCGAGGTCCGCTTCTACCAGTTTTTTCCATTCGTCTGTAAAGAATTCGCGTTAGTATTTTGCAGCTGTTACTTATTAAACTGATAGTTCGGTAATTTTCACATCTTTCAATGCCTGCTTTCTTTTGGATTGGAATTATTATATTTCTCTTGAAGTCTGAGGTATTTCGTCTGTCTCATACATCTTACCCACCAGACGGTAGAATTTTGTCATGACTGGCTCTCTCAAGGCCTTGAGTAGTTCTAATGGAATGTTGTCTACTCCCGGAGCCTTGTTTAGACTCAGGTCTTTCAGTGCTCTGTCAAACTCTTCACGCAGTATCGTATCTCCCATTTCATCTTCATCTACATCCTCTTCCATTTCCATAATATTGTCCTAAAGTACATCACCCTTGTATAAATCTTCTATATACTCCTTCCACCTTTCTGCCTTCCCTTCTTTGCTTAGAACTGGGTTGCCATCTGAGCTCTTGATATTCATACACGTGGTTCTCTTCTCTCCAAAGGTCTCTATAATTTTCCTGTAAGCAGTATCTATCTTACCCCTAGTGAGATAAGCCTCTACATCCTTACATTCGTCCTCTAGCCATCCCTGTTTAGCCATTTTGCACTTCCTGTCGATTCATTTTTGTGACGTTTGTATTCTTTTTTGCCAGCTTCGTTTATAGCGTTTTTATATTTTCTCCTTTCATCAATTAAATTCAATATTTCTTCTGTTACCCAAGGATTTCTACTAGCCCTCGTCTTTTTAGCTACTTGATCGTCTGCTGCCTTCACTACTTCATCCCTCAAAGCTACTCATTCTTCTTCTACTGTGTTTCTTTCTCCAATTCCTGTCAATTGTTACCTTATGCTCTCCCTGAAACACTCTACAACCTCTGGTTCTTTCAGTCTATCTAGGTCCCATCTCCTTAATTTACCACCTTTTTGTAGTTTCTTCAGTTTTAATCTACAGTTCATAACCAATAGATTGTGGTCAGAGTCCACATCTGCCCCTGGAAATGTCTTACAATTTAAAACTTGATTCCTAAATCTCTGTCTTACCATTATGTAATCTATTTGATACCTTTTTAGTATCTCTAGGATTCTTCCATGTATACAACCTTCTTTTATGATTCTTGAATCAAGTATTAGCTATGATTAAGTTATGCTCTGTGCAAAATTCTACCCGACGGCTTCCTCTTTCATTTCTTCCCCCCAATCCATATTCACCTACTATGTTTCCTTCTCTCCCTTTTCCTACTGACGAATTCCAGTCACCCATGACTATTAAATTTTCGTCTCCCTTCACTACCTGAATAATTTCTTTTATCTCATCATACATTTCATCAATTTCTTCATCATCTGCAGAGCTAGTTGGCATATAAACTTGTACTACTGTAGTAGGAGTGGTCTTCGTATCTATCTTGGCCACAATAATGCGTTCACTATGCTGTTTGTAGTGGCTTACCCGCATTCCTATTTTCCTATTCATTATTAAACCTACTCCTGCATTACCCCTATTTGATTTTGTGTTTATAACCCTGTACTCACCTGACCAGAAGTCTTGTTCCTCCTGCCACCGAACTTTACTAATTCCCACTATATCTACCTTTAACCTATCGATTTCCCTTTTTAAATTTTCTAACCTACCTGCCCAATTAAGGGATCTGACATTCCACGCTCCGATCCGTAGAACGCCAGTTTTCTTTCTCCTGATAACGACGTCCTCTTGAGTAGTCCCCGCCCGGAGATCCGAATGGGGGACTATTTTACCTCCGGAATATTTTACCCAAGAGGACGCCATCATCGTTTAATCATACAGTAAAGCTGCATGCCCTCGGGTAAAATTACGGCTGTAGTTTCCCCTTGCTTTAAACCGTTCGCAGTACCAGCACAGCAAGGCTGTTTTGGTTAATGTTTCAAGTCCAAATCAGTCAATCATCCAGACTGTGGCCCCTGCAACTACTGAAAAGGCTGCTGCCCCTTTTCAGGAACCAAATGTTTGTCTGGCCTCTCAACAGATACCACTCCGTTGTGGTTGCACCTACGGTACGGCCATCTGTATCGCTGAGGCACGCAAGCCTCCCCACCAACGGCGAGGTCCATGGTTCATGGTTTCTGTGATGACATAATGACACAATGTCACCATGACCGCTAATCCCCGTCTACGTACTGACGCTGTCGACAAGATCCGCCTTGTTTGTAGCTACAAGTTCTAATATACGAGGGTTGGAACTTAAATAGTGGCAACTATTTATTCACAACCGATACAAAAGAGTTACATGTTTTCACCTGTTACTGCCCTTCAAAGTAGTCACCAGGGTTGTGCAGAAACAGTTGCCAGCGATGCGGAGGGCGTAGTATACCGTTAGCAGAGCCTGTTCTATTGATGGCGCGAATGGAGTGGTCTACTGCCTGTCAAATCTGTGGAACAGTCCTGAAGCGAATGCCACGAAGTGGTTGCTTCATCTTCGGAATCAAATCAAAGCCACAAGGGCTTAAGTCAGGGGAGGATGGTGGATGGTACAGTACTTCCCAGTCCCATCGATCAAACAGAAGAGCCACAGCTTGTGTTGAATGCGTCCGCGCATTGTCGTGCAAAATGATGGGTTGTTGAGCAGAAAGTGTCGCCGCTTCTTTCGCAAAGCTGGTCGCAGGTGATGCTCCAAAAACGAACAGTAATACTTTGCACTGTCGGACTGCCGTTGAGGAACGTAATGCGTTAGGATAACACCATCACAAGAGAATCACCATAACTTTCACCATACTGACGCTCTGACGCACTTTCGACTTTCGCGGCGACCCATAATGACGCCATTCGTTAGATTGGCGTTTCAGTTTTTGCTCATACGATGTGATCCATGTCTCATCCAGTATTACGATAAGGCCTAAGAAACCCTCTCCTTCGCGCTCATAGCTCTCCAAGCGTGGCTGAGCAGCGTCGTAACGCATCCATTTCTGCATTTCCGTCATGTAATGCGGAACCCATCGTGATGCAATTTTTCGTATGCCCAGGCGTTCCTTCAGGATACGAAGAACAGTCGTATGCGCTAATCCGGTTTTGTGGGCGAGCTCACGGATCGTATGGCGTCGATCACTATCCACTAACGCAGCAACAGCATGCACTTCTGTTGAGACGCTCGGACGACCTGCCCGTTGCATGTTTGCCGCAGTTTTCCGACCTTCGTTGAAGGCAGTTACCCAACGTGCCACTGTTCTGTACGGTAATGCCGATTCCCCGCACGCTTCTTGAAGGCCTTGCTGACATTGTCATGCTGTACGCCCTCTGGTACTTTCAATCTTGATCCAACTCCGTTGTTCCTGTTTCGAAAACATAGTGACACCGTTACGTTCGACAGCTCGCTCACAAGTGACTGTGTTTCCCTCGATTGCGCGCACGCCGGTGACGTGGGACTGGCTAGTCAATTTGCTCGGAGGTAAGGTAGGTATATTAACAACATGTGGTATGAACGACAATTGTAGATTCCATTGCATAGTGCTTCCACACCAGTGTTGTCACTATTTAAGTTCCAACCTACGTATGTGCTTTGCTTGTGGGCTGCCAAACTAGCTTCTCAAGACAGTTTCCACAAACAAAGTTCAAAAGTACATCGCAAGACTGACTGTCTGTCCTCCTCGCAATGGATCCATTGACATTCCGGCCTATACTCGGTACGTTAAGTCGACTCCAACTCGTATTGGATGATCTGGGTGTTTACGCATTACTGATTCTAGACTTTCTTTGGATGGCTGTAAAGCTGCGGCTGGGGTATCTGGTGGCCGGTGAAAACATTCAACAATTAACTTGGTTTCATTTAGACCTGAAACACGGGATCAGAAAACTTAAATTTCAAACTCAACTTCGACATAAAAGAGTCAGTACGTCATCTGCAGTGAACACTCACCCTTATATAGCGTGTAATATATAGTTCCGGTATTCATTCCATAACTCGCTGAATATCTCAGAGCTTTGTACTTCAGGTTTCACTCAGCTCTCGGTCTTGAGAGTAAATTGGAGGTGACAACTTTTCTGGAGGGCACCAAATTCGGGAACTTCGTTACGAATACTTCGACAGTTTACTGACAAATTTTTGACTGTCGAAGTATATTTATTCCGAATACGGTCTGACTTGCCTTTCTGCGTATCGACTGTTGTGCACACCACAAGTACTCTTCTACCCACCCGATGACGCAGTTCTAGAAATCTGCAGTCACGTCTGTCACAGGCTCCAGCTTCAGTGTATTGTTCTGAACTCTTTACTTAATTCCTTGCGCAAATATTCTAGTCTTCTTGTAAAAAGTAATTAAAGAAAGTATCTCCATGATATGAAATTTGTTATGTAGTATTCACGTTCACTTCATTACGCACGACTGGCTATTCAGACTGCAACTTCAGGAAGGATACCACATAATCAATTTGACATATTATACGCATACAGTATTCTAGGAATAACAGCTGTTTAGTCCATGTGGGCTTCACTGCAGGGCGCCTTCACGCTGTAGCATTATGTATATGGAGGTTATTTCAGCAGTGAGGAGTTATTCAGCTAAATCTGCATTGACACAGAACAGCATGTGACTAAGGTATCACAAAACTCTATATTGACATAAAAATTATGATTCTATTACAGAGATTTAAATTTTCGGTTTCTTATCGAATATTTGCACATTCTTAGTTTTGAAGTGACGTATTTATACGACCAACTGCTTCCCAAAACATACACCTGTTCGTCACCAAGATTTTAACGGGTAGCTGTAGGCAAGAAGCGGAGAAATGAGGAAGGTAATTTATTTTCGTCTGTCTCACGCATTATTCCCAGTACGTTCATTAACAGAGAAATGGGAGCAGGAAACGAGGAAGTTCATTGAGTCGTCCAAGTGTGAAATTGCTGGCAGCAGCAAAGTTATAACTTCTCTCTGTCCGTAAACGAGCTGCGAGGCTGAGTTAGGCAGGCGACTGACTACGTTGTCACTTTCTTCATGTAAACAGAAGTTAGCTGAATATCCGATGGAGTCAATTGAATCATAATGAAACGAAAGACTGGAAATGAAATTTCATGTGCAGCTGGTTCTTTGTAAATGCAACCAGAACAGTCTGTACATTACCGTATGCCTTTGATACTGGGCAGTTACTACCATATTTTTAGGTGTTCTGCGTGTGGAGCAAATGAACTCAACGTACTTCCAATGAAACATGAAAAGTACATTCATGCAGATTCGACGATCAATGCGTGACTATCTGTTTGCCACAGTGAAATATATTACCTTTGATAAAGATACAATGAAACATATTTCTTTGATACGATTTCTATTAAATCCGTCTGTGTTGAATGCTTCATCACATTATGAAACAAGGCAACACCTTGATAATATACAAATGAGATTGCCTATAGGAAGAAGTCTTCTTGAAGGTATACGGAACTAATAAAAACTTCGAGCCAATGAAATTAATTTTTGTTCCGCAAAATATAAATTGCATATGTGTAATCTATAAACCGTTTGGAGCTGCTAAAATGTTTAGAGTCTCTTACAGGACAATAGCAGTGCTCGAAGGCACAGAAACTATAAAGCCTAAAAAGCTAAGTGCAATGATTCAATCTAGTTACAATGGATATCAGAGAAGTGAACTGAGAAGGAGGCAAGAATTTCTAGTCAGACAAGTAAGAGTTACTATCAACAGCAGTAGAAAATATTATAATCGGAGAAGGATGCGTTATGAATAGGAGGAAAGAATGTAGTGATCTGCTGTCAACAGCTCAGTGACAGTATTTATTACTTTCATGGGAACTGAGAGCATTACAACGCCAATAAAAGCACTTCACACATGCATCGTTACGTCACAGGCAGAAGACGAAAACACGGAGACTGTATGTGAGAACACAGACTGGGTAACTTAATATCTAAGGGAAGAGAAAATCTAATAATTTTCGGAGATTGTAATGTGGTTGTTGGGGACAGAAGACAGTTTAGGAGAGTATAGGTGAATACGGGCATGGTAGTAGGGATGAGATAAAGGACTGATTGAGGTCTGCTAAATATTTTAGCTGGTAATAGCAACTACATTGTAGAAGAACCACAAAATGAAGAGGTATGTTTGAAAAGACCTGGAGCCATGGGAAGGTACCAGCTTTAATACGTCAATGTGTGACAGATACTTCGAGATGATTTATTGGATCGTAAAGCGTACCCGGGAGCAGACGCCAACTCAGATCAGTATTTATTACGGATCAGGAATAGACTGAAGTTGAGGAGGATCGTCAGGAAGAATTAATGTGTAAAGAAATGAAGCTGGTCGTGCACCGAAGTTGGACACACGCACATAGCTGTAAGGAAAATATCACGGAAAAAAACATGGTGAGGAGAACAAATACTTTAGTTGATCAGTGAAAGATGAAACTACAAAAATGTACAGGAAAATACTGTCTGCAAAAATATAAGTATCACAAATGAATCAATGTTAAGTGAAGGGAAGGAACGCGAAATGGATACGTAGAAGAAGTGATGAAATAGAAAAGTAAATGGTCTCCGGTAGAACAAATTCAGCACATAGAAATGTCAAATGAAATCTTCGGTAAAAGGTGATCAAAGGCTTTAGTGTTAAGAGTGCAAAATGAATTTCACTTTTGAAGGTAGAGGGCAGTTCCGATAGGTGGAAACAGCACACTAAAGGAGATTAACTGCCCGATGTTGTTGTAGAAAATGATATGGATGTCGATATGGGAGACATAGTGGATGCCATATTTCACTGAAAAATTTACAGACCTTAAGAAGACTTGCGGTTTAATAAAACAGAAAGCTCACGTTAAATACCTTCGAACTTTCCAAAATCATTAGTAAAAACGACAGTCAAAAGATTGTTCAAGTTGGAGTGTAGAAACAATGAGACGAGAGACATACAATCAGCCTTCAGAATATCATCCACACTGCTTCGAAGATAGCAAGAACAGGTAAGTGCCTGTTTTATCGCACAATCAACAGCTCTTGCATCCAAGATGCTGACAAGAATAATACACAGTTTGGATTTAGAAGGCTCCACAGAGGCAGTTCTGACGTCGTAATTGCGAATAGAGGCCACGCTTAAATAAAATCAATGCAAATTCACAGCATCTATCGATCTAGAAAAAACGTTCAGCAATATAAAACAGTAGAACACATTTCAAGTTCTGAGAAAAATAGGTATTAACTGTAGTGGGAGACGAGTAGTATACATTATGGAAAGAAATCTAAAGGGGAAAAAATGAGAAGGGAAGACGAAGAGAACGATTCAGTAGCGTGATTAACTTCCAGGGTGGAAATACTTCGCTTTGAAGGAATGCACTGCCTACTAAGCACAGAATGTTGATTGAGAGTAAAGCGAAGACAGAATAGTTATGAGGAGTCACAAAAATACGATTTTTATCATCAAAATTGGGCGCCACGGTGTAGATGAAATGAAAGATTTCTGCTATCTTTGAAACAAAATGTATGATGGACGAAGCAAGAAGGACATAAAAAGTAGACAAGCAAAGATTGCATTTCATGTCAAAAGAAGTGTGCAAACACGAAACATCGGCATTAATGTGAGGAACAGATTTCTGCGAACGTACGTTCGCAGCATATCTTTGTGAATGTAGTGAATCATGGAATATGGGAAAATTGGAAAAGTAGACAATCGAATCACTTGACATGTGGTGCTACAGAAGGATTTTCAAAATTAAGAGGACTGATAGGGTGAGAAATGAGGAGCTTCTCCACAGAATCGACAAGGAAAGAAATGTGTGGTAAATACTGATAAGAAGAAGGGACTGAAGACATCGGGGAACAACGTCTGTGGTTCGAGAGAGCTGTAGGGGTGTAGAGGATGATTAGATTGTTTCGTATAAATAATTCTGGGCGTGCGGTACAAGTGCTGCTCTGAGGTGTAGAGGTTTAGCACAGGGGAGGAGGTCAGGTTGTGGAACGATAATATGAAATCAAAGAAAGCCAGTTCGCGCCAAAAGACAGCCAATTCGGATGAACTGTGACGACTGTTGCTATGCAGCATACGTTTCCTGCATTCCCGAGTTACGTAGGAGTGAGCTAGAAATAACACTGAAGACCAAATGGTACCAAATGGCTCTGAGCACTATGCCACTTAACTTATGAGGTCATCAGTCGCCTAGAACTAAGAACTACTTAAACCTAACTAACCTAAGGACATCACACACATCCATGCCCGAGGCAGGATTCGAACCTGCGACCGTAGCAGTTCCGCGGTTCCGGACTGAGCGCCTGAACCGCTAGACCACCGCGGCTGGCAAACACTGAAGAGATCGCTGCGTCTACCATGCAGGGTTCAACTACCAACAAGAATAAACAAACACCGTTTGTTTAAGCAGATTCAAAAAACTGGATGTGGCTGCAACGGACGAAAGATGGGAAGCCTCTGTCGGATGAGGACGTGAGACGAATTCAGGAAACTTTTGTGCATAGTCCGAGGAACTTAACGAAGAGTTGTGGAAGAGAACTTGGAATAACTCAACCACCTTTACGGCGAGTTTATCGCAAATCAAATTTATGGCGTGTTCTCTTTTGCCGAGGGAACTGTTGGAGGAATACTGTCTCGGGCCAGTTAGAAGTATGTTGTTTTACTCAGCTTATGGAAAAGTCGTAACACTTGATTTTTCACCAATAAGGATCGTCGCTACATTGTCTTTTTTAACCACTCTCTCCCTCAACGCATGTGGAAAGATGATCTGCCTCTTTCGTTGTGGACGCCGAGATCTCCTGATTTCACTTCACGTGATTTTACCACGGGGGCTTTGTAAAAGAGGCACTTGAATCGCCACTCCCAATAACTGTGACCGAACTGCGGAGCCATATGATAGCTACGATAAACTCAGTAAGAAACGGGGTGATTCCTTGCGAGTGCAACGATTTCGGCGACATCTTACAATTTAGATGTTGCCCGTGCAGTTGTAGGAGGACGCTTTGAATACTTATAATCCGTATTTATAAGCTTCTCTCCTGCATATAAATTATTCATATGCAATTAATATTTCACGAAATAAAAATAAAATAAACCGGCTCCACATGCTAAAAAGCCGTGTATACAGTATGCTCTGATAAAACAATCCAACGATTTTTCCAATAACGTAAGGTACTTTATTATAGTACTGTAGTAATAAATTTACTGTAGCCTGAGGTTAAGAAGGGTTTGCACGTAGTTACCATTTTGTTAGGCTCACTATGTGAAGCAGTTTACAGAAATCATATTTATTAGCCATAGAAACTGAACTTGATGCAGACATTTGCAAGCAATAATAAATAAAACGTCTATGTGAGCCGTAGCCAGGAATGTATTTACAGTATGCTGTAATTAATATGTATGAGACCATTGAGCTAGAGGAGTTTCATGTCACACAGTGGAGTTTTAAATGTAATACATAACAGAATTAAAAAAGTTCTTGGTAAATAGAGCAATACTCAATCTTCACAGCAGTCAGTGGGCGTACATTCAGGTCACGAAAGTCTTGACTTCAACACAGTAGCCATAATTTCTGTTCTTGTTAGTACCATTTATCGTTTAAACGTGTCCCTGAAAATATTTTGCCTTTCATAATCTAATTTTTAAATCGCTCTTTTGCCACAACAGCACCGATTTTCTCTCAGTATATTCCAGGTATACAGCTTTCATTCATGATTCTTAAAAGAAATGATTAAATTGTGCCTAGTGCAAATTTCTACCAAGCAGCTTCTCATTTTATTCCTGTTCCTCAATCCATTTTCCCGTAATATTTTCCACTCCCTTTCTTAGCATACTATCATCTCAGTCACCCATCACAATTACATTAGTGACTCTGTTAACTATGTGAATAATTTATTTTATCATAAAAGACGCTCTCTTCATCGATGAATCTAGTAGGGACGCATATTTATACAACAGAGGTGCGTCTAGCTTTTGTGTCTTTCTGGGTACGATAATGCGTGCGCTATGATATTAGTAGTATTTCACCCGAATTCCAACGTTCTTACTCGTTACTACTCCTAGCACTACATTGCCCTTGTTTGATTTGTGAAATCCCGTTCACGCTACCATCTCACTTCAATAACTTTAGATTTAACTTGTCCATTTAGGTTTTTTAATTCTCTGACCTAATAACCCATAAAGCGATCTAACTATCCATGGCTGGCACGTGAAATTCCAGATTTGTTTCCCCGATGACGATATTACCGTAATGGCTCCCGCTCGGAAATCCATGGGGAAGTATTTTACGTCCTGAATATTTTACCCAGTATGATATCATCGTCGAAAGGTACTATAGAATCCCATATCTTCGGAAAATATAAATACTATGTTTCCCTATGTTTCGCAGCCGTTCACTATACCAACATAGCAGGACCAAGATCACTAATTACAGTGCATGTCAGTTAATGGTCCAGAACATTATATCTCGAACTTCTGAAAAGGCTGCTATATCCATTAACTTCAGGAACCGTATGTTACACGAACCATATGTAACTTCAGCTCCTCCACAGATAGCCCTTCGATGTGTTTGCACCTACAGTATGGCTATCTGTACCAAAGAGACACGCAGGTCACTCCACGGCGGAAAGATCTACAGTGGCTAATTAGTGTGTCGCACGTTATGAGGTGGCTAATCTTTAAACACGGCAACTGATTACATTACATTCTTGTACGTTTCATTTGAACGTGCTTACTGTAGTGACACCTAGGCCTGCCTCTACCACTTGTACTAAAATACCTTCCTCCATCGTCAGATTAACCGTTCCCTGTGCCTCAGAATACCACCTGATTTTAGGCTAGCACTGCCATGAACCTCTTTTGTCCCCCTGCCGATTTAGTACCTCTCCACTCTCCATTTATCCACCCTACTTTCAACGTTCTTCTGTAACAACACACTTCAAGAACTTCTATTCTTTAATGTGTTTACTGTTTATCGACCACAAACGATCTGTAACGGTGACGTTCAGTAGTGTTTCATGAAAAAAATGTTTCCGATTAGACACATTACAACGTAAACTATAAGGCAAAGAGGCGATACATATTGCAAGTGTGAAAAGGAGATTCTGGAACCAAGCGTGAGATTGTAAAAACGGGGTTTATTGAGACGACACGTACTTGGTGTTTACGAAGACATTCTGATTCTATTTTTGTATTTTGGCGATGGCACTTGTCTCTTCTGCTTTTGTTGTCAACAGAAAATCAAAGCAGGTGTAGAAATACGCTTCGTGTTGTCGTTGCAGGACAGGTGGTGGGGAGTGGCGTAAGCCTGCCGCCTGCGCGAATTCCAGTGCAATTCCGACGGCTACCAAACAGCGGACTCGCGGCGGCCCGCTTGCAGTCGGCGAATTGCTCTTTAATAATGCAGGCCGAGAATGGCGAGGAGTGAGCTCTCCGTCCCTTAATAGCACTGGCCCCATTTCCTGACACGAAAAAAAAAAAACTTCCATAGAGAAACAGTACACGCTCACGAAACTCTTTTAGTGTTAGTAAATTATACGAATATGCTAAATTTAGGAAACAAGGATAGATGGTTATGTTGAGCAAGAGATTGTTCGAGACAGCAATAGATGTTAACACATAGTGCTTGTAATATCCACGTATTATATTTCATTCAGAAAAATGTTTACGACACAATTGTGTGTGGTACCTGAATGAACATTCTCGTGATATTAATAGAAAGGGGTTCATGTATACTAAAATAAAAATAATTATCGTCAATAACATAATTTAATATTCTGTATAAACCTATATCTCTGGAAAAAGATAATGAAAATCTCTATCTTTTGTTATCTATGATTATTCTACAATAATCCTTCTTCGTGTTAGAACTGTTGTACTGATCGGATGTGATTGATGTCTCGTAGCAAAGAGGTCGGTAAAAAACTGTATTATGTTGTTATGTAATATTTGAAAAATAGCGTTTCTGTACCAATGAAATCAACCCTTTTGTTTGAACTTTTATTTCAATATGATTCTCGTCCTATATAAACGTTAACATTTCTGATCAGCTGCAATGGGGCGCAGCCTTTAGCGCTATTGTTCTACAGCGCGGCTTATTGGTAAATGCTGAATAATAAGCGATTAATATTGAGAAATACTTTTAAATGTTAATACATATAGTAAAAGTACAGAAAAGAATCAATATACATTACTTGCTTGTAGTGAGACAGTGCCTGAACCAAATTCGATAAGTGAATTTTTAAACAGACGTAAATCTTGATGGTCATTACTGCGATAATAATTGGGTATTGGTGGCCCAGAATCCACTCAGAGATATTAAATTCCATTTAGATTGTGAATAATATTTAAATATAGTGCAAACAACATCTTACGTGATAAAAATTGTTTGAAGCCTGGTTATTTCGTAACAACTTTTATGAAATATTTTTGACGGAAACAGTACATTAGTGCGGTGCGCATATTGTATTGTGTGTCAAAACCGTACATTTTGGTTACAGAAAAGTGTTTCCACCTCGGATAACAGTGGCGGTAAATTGGATAGACGATCTACAACTAGTAATGAGACTATTATGCAACAGCACTGAAGACTGCTAAAATCATTAATATAGTTGAGATTATTTAACATTCACTTAGCTTGTTTGCTGGTTGTATATGATCACTTCTGTGCATGAGCTTAGTGCCATTTACACTACTTGACAGACAACATTGCTACACGTTCCTAGGTGGACATTTCTTTAACAAAATAACGATCATTAGCCGGCAGAAGCAGTGATTAAATGAAACCTCATATTACGTTAATATTAAGTAACTGTGTAAGTAGGCTGTTTAGGTTTTCTTATTGGTAACGCCACATAGCGCTCGGCATGAAAAAATCACTGGCTGTGCTGTGTGCAGTCTGTGTTTAGTCTGCATTGTTGTCTGCCATTGTAGTGTTGGGCAGCGGCAGCTGGATGCTAACAGCGCGTAGCGTTGCGCAGTTGGAGGTGAGCCGCCAGCAGTGGTGGACGTGGGGAGAGAGATGGCGGAGTTTTGTAATTTGTAAGACTGGATGTCATGAACTATCATATATATTTTGACTATTAAGGTAAATACACTGTTTGTTCTCTATTAAAATCTTTCATTTGCTAACTATACCTATCTGTAGTTAGTGCCTTCAGTAGTTTGAATCTTTTATTTAGCTGGCAGTAGTGACGCTCGCTGTATTGCAGTAGCTTGAGTAACGAAGATTTTTGTAAGTGATTTGTGAAACGTATAGGTTAATGTTAATCAGGGCCATTCTTTCGTAGGGATTTTTGGAAGTCAGATTGCGTTGCGCTAAAAATATTGTGTGTCAGCTTAAGCACAGTCGTGTATAATTGTTCAAAGAGGACGTTTCACATAGACCAGTCGTGTAAAATTTTTCTAAGGGGACGTTTCATATGGCGACCCTGCCAGGATGTTTCAACTGGCGTTCTTGTAGTCCTGCCCAAAATTATACAACACCGATACTACAATCTACACTGCACGCCACGTGCTGCAAGATGCCGCTAAATGGTTTTGTAGAAGTGAACGACAATATAATATTAGATGGGATGTATATAGCTTCTCGATGTATTGAGTAAGCAGTAATGGAAACTAAAGAGAAATATGAGGTCATTCAAGATCTAAGGCCTCCGATTTTTTTTCTATTTGACTACTCACCCGAAACTGATGAAACTGGCGTTACTTCTCGACGTAATCGCCCTGCAGACGTACACCTTTTTCATAACGCTGACGCCATGATTCCATGGCAAAGGCGAAGGCTTCTTTAAGAGCCTGTTTTGATCACTGGAAAATCGCTGAGGCAATAGCAGCACGGCTGGTGAATGTGCGGCCACGGAGAGTGTCTTTCATTGTTGGAAAAATCCAAAGGTCACTAGGAGCCAGGTCAGGTGAATAGGGAGCATGAGGAATCACTTCAAAGTTGTTACCACGAAGAAACTAGTGCGTAACGTTTGCTCGATGTGCGGGTGCGTTGTCTTGGTGAAACAGCACACGCGCAGTCCTTTCCGGACGTTTTTGTTGCAGTGGAGGAAGGAATTTGTTCTTCAAAACGTTTTCATAGGATGCACCTGTTACCGTAGTGCCCTTTGGAACGCAATGGGTAAGGATTACGCCCTCGCTGTCCCAGAACATGGAAACCATCTTTTTTTCAGCACAGGCGGTTACCCGAAATTTTTTTGGTGAAGGTGAATCTGTGTGCTTCCATTGAGCTGACTGGCGCTTTGTTTCTGGATTGAAAAATGGCATCTACGTCTCATCCATTGTCACATCCGACGAAAAGAAAGTCCCATTCATGCTGTCGTTGCGCGTCAACATTGCTTGGCAACATGCCACACGGGCAGCCACATGGTCGTCCGTCAGCATTCGTGGCACCCACCTGGATGACACTTTTCGCATTTTCAGGTCGTCAAGCAGGATTGTGTGCACAGAACCCACAGAAATGCCAACTCTGGAGGTGATCTGTTCAACAGTCATTCGGCGATCCCCCAAAACAATTCTCTCCACTTTCTCGATCATGTCGTCACACCGGCTTGTGCGAGCCCGAGGTTGTTTCGGTTTGTTGTCACACGATGTTCTGCCTTCATTAAACTGTCGCATCCACGAACGCACTTTCGGCCATCCATAACTCCATCACCACATGTGTCCTTCAACTGTCGATGAATTTCAATTGGTTTCACACCACGCAAATTCAGAAAACGAATGATTGTACGCTGTTCAAGTAAGGAAAACGTCGCCATTTTAAGTATTTAAAACTTCTCATTCTCGCCCCTGGCGGTAAAATTCCATCTGCCGTACGGTGGTGCCATCTCTGAGACGTATTGAGAATGAACGCGGCCTCATTTTAAAATAAAGCGCATGTTTCTATTTCTAGCCAGTCAGGAGAAAAAAAAATCGGTGGCCTTAGAACTTGAATGCACCTCGTATGGAAAGGGGGAAGACATTGTCCGAGGGGAGTTCAATAAATAAGGCAACGAATTTCTTGTTTCGGTCAATTTCGTTCGAAAAAATGTGAAATTTGGTATGGGACATCGTGGAACATTCCTGCTTCAGCCTCTATAGTTTCTTAATTTTCCGACATGTGCGGCCTAATACGTAGCCGTCAAAATGACGTCTGCAACGAAGATGTGTTCGAAGCAGAGAATTTTCATCGTGTTTCTTTTGGCGGTAAACGAGAGAATCGTAGTTAGTCAAAGGCGTTTGCAGAATGTCTAAGTGAACAAAAGCACGGTGAGTCGTTGGGCGAGGCGTCTGTTGTCATTGCAACAAGGTCGCGCAAACCTGCCGGCCGCCCGCACACAGCTGCGACTCCTGCAGTGTCGGAACGCCTGAACGCTCTCATTCAAGTGACAACCCACTGCGTAACAGGACGTCTCTGCTGGTAGCGCTGACACACTCGGCCACCGGTTTGGCTGCTCAGAGGTGTGTTCCCACTGGGATCCTCGCCACCTTCGAACTTTCCAACTTCTATCTGTTTGGTGTAATGAAGAATGCAGACTGCGGGAAGCAGTACTTGGATAATGTGGAGCCTATTGATCCAGCAAGACGCTGGCTCTGCCGTGGACCAGTAGAATGGTACCATGTGGCCATATGGACCCTGCGAGGTAGGTGGCACAAGGACGTCCCATTTACGGAGATTATGTTGAAAAAGAGGCTTTTGTAGTCAAAAGAGTGGAGAATAATAGGACGTATTTGAATCATTAATAACACCAGCATGCTTTCAGAAAAAAATTTGTCGCCTTACTTACTGAACGACCCTCGTACTTCTGCCAGAGACGGCAAAGAAAAAGGTAGATCGGTCAGGACCCTAGTGGGAGAGTGGCCGAATAGGCCCTGTAAAGGACCCAGGCGTAGATGGAGCAAAATACATGACCGGAGGATAGCAAGAAATAGAAAAAAATGTTCAAATGTATGTGAAATCTTATGGGACGTAACTGCTAAGGTCATCAGTCCCTAAGCTTACACACTACTTAACCTATATTATCCTAAGGATTAACACACACACACCCATGACTGTAGCACCTAAGACAGATCGGCTAATCCCACGCGGGAAGAAGTAAATACAGTTTCAGAATGAACTAGGAGAAATGTGCCATCTTTCCTCTACATGTGTTCCGCTCTCGAGACGAAACTTTTCCATCAGGCAGTGATACAAATGCACTCTGTTCCCAGAAACATTTCAACATTGTCATTTCGTAGCGACGTAAAGAAAGGACTACCAGTCTTTATGTGCCAACAGTGCATTTGGTTCAGACAGCTGCCTCTCATTTTCAACAATGGAATTCTTGCTGCTACTTCTTTACAATATTGCAATCGGTGAGCGGGTACCAAAGAAAATATGCCATTTGACCCATTCCTTCAGCTTTTTTCTGACTCGTGCCACCTGAGAACTGGAACGAGAAGCCACGGTAGAAGAAGCAAGTCATAAAGGAAGAGTGATTGTACACTTCACTTTCTCTCTAACCGATACTACCGCTATTCGAGCTTACGATTGTACGATATGCTGTGTAAATCACAGAAGTTTCAAGTTTCAGAGGAAAGAACTGACGAAGAGCATGGACCTAGCTAACCATTTGAATATTCAGAGTTTCTTTTATACGTATATATAAAGAGATGCTTAGGCTTGTGACAGAAAAGAATACTTCAGTTGATCGACAAAAAGTGAAAGTCCAAAAATGGTTGTCAGAAGTACTGACTCGGCATCCAGAAAGTCAAAACAGCCTTTTGTGAAATTAAAACCGCGCCCGGTAAGATTAAGGACACAATGGCAATTGCACTGTTAAATGCAGAGGAGAAAGCATATAGGTGCAAAGAGTCCATTCAAAACTTATGAGGTTGACGACTTGTCGGGTGATGCGATAGAATAAACACGACTCGACAGGGAAGGGATAGGGGATCCGGCATTAGAAACCGAATTTAAAAACCTCTGGAAGCCTTAAGATCAAATAAGGTAGAAGGGATAGATAATACTCCACTGGAATTCCTAAAATCATTGGCACAAGTCACAACAAAACGATTATTCAAGTTGGTCTGTACAACTTACGAAACTGGCGATATACACTATGTGATCAAAAGTATCCAGACACCCCCAAAAACATACGTTTTTCATATTAGGTGAATTGTGCTGCCACCTACTGCCAGGTACTGTATATCAGCGACCTCAGTAGTCATTATACATCGTGAGAAAGCAGAATGGGGCGCTTCGAGGAACTCAGGGACTTCGAACGTGGTCAGGTGATTAGGTGTCACTTGTGCCATGCGTCTGAGGGCGAGATTTCCACACTCCTAAACATTCCTAGGTCCACTGTTTCCGGTGTGATAGTGAAGTTGAAAAGTGAAGGGACACGTACAGCTCAAACGCGTACAGACCGGCCTCGTCTATTGACTGACAGAGACCGTCGACTGTCGAAGAGGGTCGGAGTGTATAATAGGCAGACATCGGTCCAGACCATCACACAGGAATTCCAAACTGCATCAGGATCCACTGCAACTACTATGGCAGTTACACGGGAGGTGAGAAAACTTGGATTTCATTGTCGAGCGGCTGCTCATAAGCCACGCGTTGTGTGGAGTGGCGAATCACGGTACACAATGTAATGATCCGATTACAGGGCGTGGGTACGGCGAATGCCCGGTGAACGTCTTCTTCCAGCATGTATAGTGCCAACAGTAAAATTCGGAGGTGGTAGTGTTATGGTGTGGTCGTGTTTTTCATGGAGGGGGTTCCACTTCTTGTTGTTTTGCGTTGCACTATCACATCACAGGCTAAATTGATGTTTTAAACACCTTCATTCTTCCCACTGTTGAAGAGAAATTCGGGGATGGCGATTTATTCTTTCAACATGATCGAGCATCTGTTCATAATGCAGTGCCTGTGACGGAGTGGTTACACGTGAACAATATCCCTGTTATGGACTGGCCAGTACTGAGTCCTGACCTGAATCCTACAAAACACCTTTGGGATGTTGTGGATCGTAGACTTCATGCCAGGCCTCACCGACCGACATCGATACTTCTCCTAAGTGAAGCACTCCATGAAGAATGGGCTTCCATTACCCAAGAAACCTTCCAGCACCTGCAAAGTATGCCTGCGAGAGCGGAAGCTGTCATCAAGGCTAAGAGTGAGCCAACACCATATTGAATTCCAGCATTAACGATGGTGGGCGTCACGAACTTGTAAGTCATTTTCAGCCAGGTGTCCGGACACTTTTGATCACATAGTGTACCATCACACTTACGGCGAAACATCGTCAATACCATTCCGATAACTGCAAGAGCCAAAAAGTTTTAAAACTACCGCATGATCAGTTTAATAGTTCATGCAGCCAAGCTGCTGACAAGAATAATATACAGAAGAATGAAAAAGAAAGTTAAGGATGTGTTAGATGGCGATACGTTTGGCCTTAGGAAAGGTAAAGGCACCAGAGATACAATGTTGACAATAGAAGCAAGACCGAAGAAAAAGCAATACACGTTCACAGAATCTGTCGATCCGTAAAAAACGCTGGGCAGTATAAAATGGTGCAAGATGTTCGAAATTCTGAGAAAAATACGAGTAAGCTAGTAAGCTATAGGAAAAAGCGAATAACATACAATACGTACAAGAGCCAGGAGGGAATATGAGAGTGAACGACCAAGAACTAAGTGAACGAATTAAAAAGGGTGTATGACACAGGGTGTAGTTTTTCGCCCCTACTGTTCAATCTATACATCGAAGAAAGGTTCAAGAATGGGTTAAGATTCATGGCGAAAGGAGGACAGGCACTGGCAAAAATGGCATTCCTGGCCAAGAGAAGTCTATTAGTATCAAACTAGGCCTCAATTTGAGGAAGACATTGCTGAGCACTTACGTTTGGAACACAGCATTGTATGGTAGTGACACATGGACTTTAGGAAAACCGGAATAGAAGAGGTTCGAAACATTTGAGATGTGGTGCTGCAAATTAAAATTAGGTAGACTGATAAGGTAAGAAATGAGAAACTTCTACAGAGAATCGGAGAGGAAAAGGAATACATGGAAAATACTGACAAGAAGAAGGAACAGGATGAATGAACATCTGTTAAGATATTAAGGAATAACTGTCATGATGCTAGAGGGACCTGTAGAGAGCAAAAACGTGAGAGGCAGACAAAGATTGCATTACATCCATCAAATAATGTGTTCTTCGCTATGTATGATACTAAAATCGATGGTCAATAACTGCCATAAGCGATAAGATAGAGGGTTTGTTTTATTGCCAGATTTTTAGACTGTTAATTAATTGGTAATATATTTATATTTTCTACAGATTTTAAATTTTATTTTTTATGTGTAGTATTCCACTTTCAGTAATACTGATTTACGTAATGTATTTCAATAATACTTCATTATTAAAACCTACTCAGAAAATTTTAAAATTTGCTTAATATGTGGAGAAAAATTATACATGGGTAGTTATATGTGAGTTGAGGGGAGGGGCGTTGCAGACCTGAGGCAGCTCTGCCAGGGGACGGTGGCTCTTCGTTTGGGTCTGAGATCAGGTGAATAGAATTGATAGTGTTCTGGAAAGAGATTATAAGGTAAATATCACCAGAGGTAAAAAAAGAATAATGGAGTGTAATGTAATTGGATGAGGTCACAGGAAGGAAACTAGATTAATAAATGAGACACTAAAAGTTGTTGACGAGTTTCGTTGCTCGGACAGCAAAGTAACTGACATGTTCCATAGATACCTGGCATATCCAACTACTTTCTACTTACCACATCAAACATCTCATTATAGGAAAAGCATCTTTGTTCTTGCTTGAGCCTTTAATCACACAAACGTCACGCAGTCCTTACTATCACTCCAAGGACACAACGCTCTGATGAGGTCTCCCTGTGAATATGAACATCGGGGTCGATACTGTATAAATAGAATACAGCTGCCACAGAAGCGTAATTGCTTCAACACGCATTAGTCGTTTGTTCGTGTAATCTGTCCATAATTGTCTTTGATTTCAGTGTCGCCTGTTTAAATATTGGTTCCGGCAAATGCCAGAGTGGAAAGTGTTTTCCTCTAATTCCCTGATAATGGCTTGGCTTGCAATTAGCTACCTGCAGAAACGACCAATGTCTTTGCACAGGAAATGTGTCGCCGAAAGTCTTCGGTTTTTTGTCACCCATTACGAAAGCTGGCTTTCCTGCACAAACAAGGAGCACGAATTATTTCAAGAAAAAAATTTAATGACATCGTACTGTAATTATTTACTGATGAGAGCGAAATAAACTAATAGAGTTCATACAGAGATACAATACTGGTGGTGTGCGATCTTTTAGTCAGTATATATATATATATATATATATATACACTCCTGGAAATTGAAATAAGAACACCGTGAATTCATTGTCCCAGGAAGGGGAAACTTTATTGACACATTCCTGGGGTCAGATACATCACATGATCACACTGACAGAACCACAGGCACATAGACACAGGCAACAGAGCATGCACAATGTCGGCACTAGTACAGTGTATATCCACCTTTCGCAGCAATGCAGGCTGCTATTCTCCCATTGAGACGATCGTAGAGATGCTGGATGTAGTCCTGTGGAACGGCTTGCCATGCCATTTCCACCTGGCGCCTCAGTTGGACCAGCGTTCGTGCTGGACGTGCAGACCGCGTGAGACGACGCTTCATCCAGTCCCAAACATGCTCAATGGGGGACAGATCCGGAGATATTGCTGGCCAGGGTAGTTGACTTACACCTTCTAGAGCACGTTGGGTGGCACGGGATACATGCGGACGTGCATTGTCCTGTTGGAACAGCAAGTTCGCTTGCCGGTCTAGGAATGGTAGAACGATGGGTTCGATGACGGTTTGAATGTACCGTGCACTATTCAGTGTCCCCTCGACGATCACCAGAGGTGTACGGCCAGTGTAGGAGATCGCTCCCCACACCATGATGCCGGGTGTTGGCCCTGTGTGCCTCGGTCGTATACAGTCCTGATTGTGGCGCTCACCTGCACGGCGCCAAACACGCATACGACCGTCATTGGCACCATGGCAGAAGCGACTCTCACCGTTAAAGACGACACGTCTCCATTCGTCCCTCCATTCACGCCTGTCGCGACACCACTGGAGGCGGGCTGCACGATGTTGGGGTGTGAGCGGAAGACGGCCTAACGGTGTGCGGGACCGTAGCCCAGCTTCATGGAGACGGTTGCGAATGGTCCTCGCCGATCCCCAGGAGCAACAGTGTCCCTACTTTGCTGGGAAGTGGCGGTGCGGTCCACTACGGCACTGCGTAGGATCCTACGGTCTTGGCGTGCATCCGTGCGTCGCTGCGGTCCGGTCCCAGGTCGACGGGCACGTGCACCTTACGCCGACCACTGGCGACAACATCAATGTACTGTGGAGACCTCACGCCCCACGTGTTGAGCAATTCGGCGGTACATCCACCCGGCCTCCCGCATGCCCACTATACGCCCACGCTCAAAGTCCGTCAACTGCACATACGGTTCACGTCCACGCTGTCGCGGAATGCTACCAGTGTTAAAGACTGCGATGGAGCTCCGTATGCCACGGCAAACTGGCTGACACTGACGGCGGCGGTGCACAAATGCTGCGCAGCTAGCGCCATTCGACGGCCAACACCGCAGTTCCTGGTGTGTCCGCTGTGCCGTGCGTGTGATCATTGCTTGTACAGCCCTCTCGCAGTGTCCGGAGCAAGTATGGTGGGTCTGACACACCGGTGTCAATGTGTTCTTTTTTCCATTTCCAGGAGTGTATATATAACAAATGTACGCCTGGTGTGTCCGTGAGTGCACCTTCAATTTCGCAACTCACACCCCTTAGCTATGAAGAAGATTTCCGTTAGGAGCTGCAGGGGTCTGGTTTGAAAATATGGATGTCCAAACAGGGCATCACGTCAATGGCTTTCTTACGGGAAGTTAGTGAAGCAGCTAGTAATTGACTGGAAAAGTGGCAGAGATTGTTCAGAATGTTCCTTCTGTAATGTTGCAGAATGTTGGAGATAGTTGTAGAATCTTCGAGAATGGTACAGTATCTTCCAGAAGGTTCGAGAACGTTCTAGAAAAACCCAGGAAAATCTGCATTTTCCAGAATGTTCGAAAATGTTCCTTTACCCTGCATGGGGGAGAAATACACTTGGGTGCTGGCGAGATACGTGCGCCAGCAAGTCGAACATATTTAAGTGAAACTCAATTGCTTGTATTAGCGAACAGTGTATTGACATGAATTTTAGTGTGTGCACTTTTGACAGAATGCCGAAACGAAAAGAAGAGGTCGAGCTGATATCAGTGGCGAAATGAAAGCAGGAAACAAAAAGAATAACGAATGAACAAAACAGATGAGAGGCGAGAAGCATGTTTAGTCTCACAACGGAAGAGAATACATAGACTATGAGATACCTAAGTAGATGAACAAGGGACATTGATTTAAGAACACTTAAAAGTATTTTTGAGCATTCGCAAGTATTTTATACGATTTCTTTTAATGTACGTTTTTGCAGTATTGTCGAGTGATCTGGAATGTTCTCGGAGAGCTAAAGAAAATGAAGGTCAAGCAATCTCATTGTGGTACGAATAACGAAAGACAAATATCCGAACGTAACGTTATGTGCGTATATAAACTAGAACGATCACGACAAACTTCAGTCTTTGCGTTATAAATAGGATAATGACCAGTAGCGCATTGCTTAAAATAAAGTCTGGTCAGAAGACACATTCGCATCCATACTGGGCAATAGACCTTACTGTATGTGGTGGAGGGTACTTCTACTACCAACATTATGTCCCAATTTTCCGGTTCCACTCACGAATTGTGCTCAGGAAGAAAAACTGCTGTTGTGTCTCTAAGTTCTTTGTTTTTTCCTATTGTGTTCATTTAAACGGATGTTGCCTGAAGTCATGTGTTTCCCATTTCGTCTTGGAACGTATGCTCCCCCAATTTTTAACAGCACTCCTCTCCATGGTGTACAACACCTTTTCTGTTATGTCTCACACAGGTATTGGATGAAGATCTCCGTAACGCTGTCGCGATTATTAACAAGTCCAAGACGAAACGCACCATTCTGCGTTGGATCTTCTGTGTCTTGATTACTAGCGATATCTATTAAGATACCCGTACGCACGCGTCATTAGTACTCCAGAATCAATCGATCATTATGTACACCACTTCTATGTCCTCATGATTTCCAATGATTCTCAAACTGGCATCTGCCTCTTCGAGAATAGTTGATACACTTTAGGTCAGTCCGGACAGAAACCGCTCAATATTCTACGGTTGCTTTCGTTTCCAGAGCTTTTCGTCGTTTATAGGAATAACCATATTCACTGCCTGACAAAAAGTATGAAGCACCCAGAAGGAATTGCCTAATGTCAATGAATCTTCGGCGGGTATGTGAATGATTTTATTTGCAATTTTTTGTACAAGCAGGACGGCCATCAGAGTGCTTCACCATTCTTCGTGTTTAATGTTGTTACCAGGACTGGAGTGTATATACGGGCCGTGAACAGCGTCAGATGTTGGCTGATCCCTGTGACACAGAGATGCCGCGCACTCACGCGATACAACAGTATCACCACCGAACAGAATTTGAAATGGGCCGCATTGTGAGCCTACATTTGTCCGGCAGGTGGAATCGTACAATCTCTAGATTTGTGGTACAATCGGATATCACAGTGATACGATGATGGACTCATGGAAAAGTCTGGGCAGGCATCCCTGTCGTCAGCTTTCCGATCGACCATGCGTGACAATCAAACGTTAGGATCGCCGTACTGTGCAGCAAACACATCGTGAGCTCTATACATGTGGACCCGCCAATCGAGATCAGTTATATAACTACCAGCCGTATCCTGTACAAGTCCGCAACAATGGTCGGAGAAGAGCAGCAGACCGACTTGAGAATATCGTGTGTAGGCTGTCATTAACAAAACACAAACGTTGGCGTTTAGAATGCTGCTGTGATAGAGAAGCGTGGTTTGCTGATCAATAGGCATCGAACTGTGTTCAGCGATGAATCGCGATGCCCCGCTACCCCAGATGACTATCGTCGGCGAGTAGCGCGGGAAGCTGGAGAGAGGTCTTTTCTTCCAGGAGGGGCACAGCCGTGTTACTAGGTTTCTTGGGGAATGGCAGTCCATTTTTCATGGAGTGCAGCACTGAGGAGAGGTATCAAAGTTGGTCAGTGAAGCTTGGGGTGAAGTCAGAATTCAAAAATATCCCAAAGGTGTTCTCTAGAATTCAGGTCAGGACTCTGTGCAGGCTAGTCCATTACAGGGATGTTAGTGTCGCGTAAACACTCCACCACAAGCCGTCCATTATGAACAGGTGCTCGATCGTGTTGAAAGATGCAATCGCCATCCCCGAATTGCTCTTCAACAGTGGGAAGCAAGAAGGTGCTTATAACATTAATGTGGGCCTGTGATGTGATAGTGCCACGCGACAGAACAAGGGGTGCTAGCCCCCTCCATGAAAAACACGACCATACCATAACACTACCGCCTCTGAATTTTACTGTTGCCACTACACACGGTGGTGGATGACGTTCACCTGGCATTCACCATACCCACAGCATGCCTCCGGATCGTCACATTCTGTACCGCGATTCGTCACTCCACACAACTTTTTCCACCAATCGTCCGATGTTTACGCTCCTTACAACAGGGAGGCGTCGTTTGGCATTCACCGGCGTGATGTGTGGCTTACGAACAGCCGATCGACCACGAAATCCAAGTTTTCTAACCTCCAGCCTAAGTAATAGTACTTGCTGTGGATTCTGAAGCGGTTTGGAACTCCTGTGTGATGGTCTGGCTTAGATGTCTGCCTATTACACATTACGGACTTCTTCAACAGTCTGCGGTCTCTGCCAGTCGACAGAATAGGTCGGCCTGTACGCTTTTGTGCTGTAAGTTTCCTTTCACGTTTCCACTTCACTATCACATCGGAAACAGTGGATCTAGGAATCTTTAGGAGTATGCAAATCTCGCGTACAGACGTATGACACAAGTGACACCCAATCACCTAACCACGTTCGAAGTCGACGAGTTACGCAGAGCGCCCCATTCTGCTTTCTCACGATGTGTTATAACTATTGAGGTCGCTGATGTGGAGTACCGGGGAGTAAATGGCAGCATAATGCACCTAATATGAAAAACGTATGTTTTTTGGGTGTCCGGATACTTTTGATCACGTATGTAACTACAAGTCACCGCTAGGGCGGACTCTGACGCCACAACGGTACATGGACAACCACCGTACTCACATTCTCTCTCTCGTCAGTCAGTATCATGGTGCCATTTTTTAACAGGACGATGCTTCTCTATGAAGGGTCTGAGTGATGCTGATGTACCCCCGTGACCAGGCAGAACAAATCTCAGAGCAACTCGGATGTCAACTTTGCCACATTGTCAGTATCGTGGATAACGAGGTCCAGTTATAGTTGCGGGAAAATTTGCCTCGGAAGATGATTCAACGGCTTCTTCACTCCCTTCCCATTCAGATCGGTGCAAGCGTCTTAGTCAGAGGATAATACGTCTTACTGATCAGTGTAATGACTGAACTGATGTCGCATATTCACTCAACCAGTGAAGTTTCTTTCCGTTTCCTCCTCCCCTTCTCGGTGCTTCAAATCTTTGCCGGAGCGTGAATTTATATCCGACACGTTACTCGACAAATATTACTCTATTTTTCCCACTTTCCTGACGTTGAAAACTTCCTACAGACAACATCACCGTTCGCGGGCACTCCCAATGACCTTCCAACGCTATCCAACAGATTATTCACCGATACCGTCAACAAAAAAATGGTTCAAGTGGCTCTGAGCACTATGGGACTTAACTTGTAAGGTCATCAGTCCCCTAGAACTTAGAACTACTTAAACCTATATAACCTAAGGACATCACACACATCCATGCCATAAGCAGGATTCGAACCTGCGACCGTAGCGGTCACGCGGTTCCAGACTATAGCGCCTAGAACCGCACGGCCACCCCGGCCGGCGATACCGCCAACAATAGCGGCCCTTTAACACCCGTTCAACTGTTCATTAGGTACATTTTAATATGACGATTTCGATTCCTTAAGAACGTCGTGTTACTGTGCATGCTACCTATTCAACAGTTTGTAATCGATATTCCTCAGGGCTGACAGAGATGATAAGGCACTTGAGAAGGTGAACCGTGCAAATACTGACAGATTCCTGTATTTCATAAAATGCTGAAAATATCGGACGTCCGACACTCGAAGAGAGAAGAGAGATGCTACTTATAAAATTCGAAGAACCTGTCTCCACACCAGAATTTACATTTACATTCAGGTTATGTGAACGATTTGGGGGGTGGTTATTTATTTTCTTTCACAGTATCATTTCCATTATTACCTTAGCGTTTCCATTTCATTTCCATGTAAAGCAGAATGAAGAACAAGAGTATATACTTATAAGATGGGCATGTGATTTTGATTTTCTCAAATTATCATGTGCACGCCAGAGAGAGAGAGAGAGAGAGAGAGAGAGAGAGAGAGAGAGAGAGAAAGTTATGTTAATGTTAAGCAATGTTTTGTCTTGTTGTGGCACAGTCCTTCCTTTGTGCAGTCTGATACACTCCTAGTTGATATGCAGGAGGTGATGTTCGCATTCAGTAGTGCTGTGGTGACTTGTGATCGTGTATGTTTGGTGAAGACAGATTTATTGTAAAGCACTGACCCGCCAGGGTAGCCGAGATCGCTAATGCACTGCTTCCTGTAGTCGGCTAGGCGCTCTGGCTCCGGTTCCAATCCTCCCGGTGGATTAACGACGAGGGACGGTATGCTAGCCATCCTCCATGTGGCTTTTAGGCGGTTTTTCACATCCCGCTAAGTGAACACCGGGCTGGTCCCCACGTTCCGCCTCAGTTACACGACTCGCGACATTTGAAACACGTTCGCTCTAGCGCACGGCTTACGCCAGATGCAGTAGGCTGGGGTACTCTAATTCCGTTCCAAAGGGTTCGCGATGGCAGCAGGAGGAGCATCTGGCCGCACACTGTCACTAACACTGCCAAATCAATAGTAACAAGACCGACTCCGCATTGCCGTGGGAATAAGGCCTCAAGAAGATGATGACGACGATGACAGGAAGGATGAATGTGATGCTTATATCGCAAGGCGAAAAGAATATAAATTTTGAATAATTTCATTAGTTTTGAAAAGAAGAAGCTTGACGTAAGACTGCAGCATTGCTCAGCTAAAAATGATCATCATCAGGCTTAACTTGCTTAGAGGAGAGAGAAGGACTACCCTGATTCACTGAGTCATTCATTACGATATCAACTGATCAAGCTTTCTGGTTTTATAGAAATTCTTCTGTTAGTTTGTACACTTTTTAAATGATTGTTCACTTTGTTACCATAATACTGTTCACACCAATGTTATGTGTGAAGAGCATACGAAATTTTATTCTGTCCTTTTCAATACAACTTGATTCTAAGATCGTTGTCTTGGAATATCATTTCACAGGACTAGTTGCTGTTCCAAACCCACTTTTTAAAGAACGTTTATCATTACGCTTTACCACATTGCATCGAGTGGTATTCAACAGTTTGAATACTGTTAGGAAGTTTTATTTAAAAATAGAAATCTAGTTTAGCCGCTGACTGCTTGCTGTTGGCTGTCGTGCTTTCGTGAAATATGTAACAACGTTGTCAAGACACGAGGTAAGTGAAAATTTTTATTAGGGCCAGATAATTGTTTTACTTCAGTTGCACATTTAAGATAAAGATAAGTGGTATATAGATCAGTTACAGTTAAATTTACATTAGGTCCCTTTTAGTCAAAGGTTAGCACACGAGTTCAAGTTGGATAACAGTCCGTCGGTACATAGTTTTTGTAATACGTAGGTTTTTTAATAGAGTTGTTGGTAAATTTCGACTAAGTTTCATACAGCTTACATGCCATCCTATCAAACGTATCGGAATACGTATTAGTTGACATTGATATATGTCCCCCGTTCGCGTTTATGACGGATTGAACTGTGCTGGGGACGTTACGCTAGCTGCACTGCTGGTGGGACCTGGAAACTCACGAGTGATTCCTTCCACCGATTTCATAGGACTCAACTCACAGTCAAATCACCATCAATCGCCTTAAGCTGCTTTAGAAGGATTGAAATCTTTCTGATTAGTCTGTTAGTCAGGTGACATCCAATGACTTACTGATAAGCGCTGGGATTCTGGCCGACAAGTTGTGCTGTTACCCTTTCTCTACTGACAATCCGACACTCCCAGTTCCTTTACACTGACGTGAAATCTAGCCGTCAGTTCCGCATTCATAGGTGTGTCTGGATGCTTTTATTCACATAATTATAAAATGGGGGAATTTGCCGACAGGTTACGATGACATTTTCGTACCATGAGATACAGTAAACATTCAGTAATATTCAATTTACGAAAAGTTACTACCACATAATAATAAAAAACATTTTACCGATAGCAAAAGAGATTAATAAAAAGCAGTAGACTGTCTATAAAGTTAATCCTAGCATTGTACCGACCTACTGTGAATGTTGTAGTCAGTCATTATCGTAGAACACCTATGACACATATCTCCTCTATCGGAGTGCAGCCAAGAGGAATGTACTGGTTAGCTGTTTCAGCGGGCGTCTGTCTGCATCAGACTGGACAATTGTGAATTGAGCCATTCGGCCATTGCCAAATTTCCCATCACAAGTCAGGATTCTACTGCCGCCAAACCCGTACGTCATGCGTAAGGACGAAGATAAGATTCGAGAACTTAACGCTCATATGGAGGTATACCTCCCTCTCTGTATCTGCGAGTGGAACAGGGAAGTAAATGCCTGGTAGTGGTACAGGCTACCCTCCCCATGCATCGTACGGTGGCCTATGGAGTATCTACGTGGATGGAATTAATCCTCCCTTGTTGCAGATACTGACTTATTAATGCAATATTCATGAGACATATGTCTTCTATTATTTTTGTAGCTTATTATTACTTTAATTCGCTCACTGCACTAATAATTCGTTAGTTGGTATTCGTATTTGGCGCAATAGTGGTCCCACAGTTACCATGGTTATAACAATTCTCCCTCGACTATGCTTGCCGAAGGATCCAGTTCAATATTTCCTGTCCATAAGTACTACCACAGAATTCAGTGCGGAGCTAATCATCTTGCACCCTACTCATTGCTTCCTCAGAGAAGATAAAAAGGTAGCATATGAGCGATGATTAGTCCACGCTTCATCTTGAAGGAAGTGGGAAGAAACGGTATATAGTACAGAAGTACACTTTATTCCAAGTTTCTACAATGATCCACGGAGTATGAATAAAGATCAACGTTGTCTCGTATCATTTTTCATAAAATAATTTACATCAGTTCATTCGCACTGTTTTCTACCATATTTTAGGGTCACTCTCAGATAAATTCACAATATGATTAAGATTCATTATAGCTAATTTCTGAAATATGTTAATGGAATGAACTTCACGAATTTGCTTAAATCCTATTCCTATATTTTCTTTCTCGCTTCGGGAGAAAGTCGTCCCGATCGCATTTTGAATTTCCGCTTGTCATTTAACAATTAAGCAGCCAACGCCATTAGCAAAGGCTCCTATTCTTGCATACTAATCAATGGATAATAAAATAACGTAACATAATTAGGTAGCTGGTTTGGTAGAACACTATGGCGTACTCTATGGTTTTGCATATATTGAACAACGAGTTAAAATGTATTATTTTTCCAACTTAAGGATAAAAAATCAAAATACTACCTAATTAGGTAGGAACACATTAAGTAAAGAGTAACTGTATTTGTTAACTAACACATAAATTTAGAATTCACATGAAATAGGCGAAGAAGTAAAACATTGATGGTTACTAAATGAGACAGTGTTTATTCAGAATATATGATGTAACAATGTTCAGAAAAATAACGAAGTCAATGTTATGTGGTGTCTGTTCGAGAAGTCATGGCATGGGATATAAAAACATTTTAATGAGAAAAACTGTCTTTTACGAATAATCTGCCGCACGTTCAGGTGTTATTACGATGTAAATTGACTTTAGGCGAATTAGTTATGCACAAAATGAGGTATAACCGCATACTTTACACGAGAAGACATTGCCACTCTGAGTATGGGAGGAAAATGAAAAGAAAATATGCATATGTAGCCTGTACGAGAGCGAAGAACTCTCATTTAAGGGACTAGCTTTAAATAATGAACTAATGGGCCTACCGTATGAACAGTTGGAATAATGAAGGTTGGATTCCGAAAGTTACTCCGGGAATACAGCAAATCGTTTACTAATACGCAAAATATTTCATCTGCACACACATCTTCAGCTGAGCCGTCGAAGACTTCGAAGGGAAATGAAGTATTACGCTTGATAACGGCGAACGACTGTGGTGTAGGAAGATCATTGCGTATTCAGTATACCGGGAAATACGAATTCTCCGAGTAGTTCAGAATAATGAACTTCTAAGAACTATTACACTATATTCAATAATTACTAGTTATGGTACAACGGTTCAAGATACTGTGTCACCAAAAAAATGACAGAAAAAATAATCAAAACCAATGAATTCACTGTACGTAATTGAAAATGCAAAGGAACAAAAAATCCAAAGCAGGGCGCTACATGTACACAGCATGAGAGATAGAGCAAAGAACATTGGCTGCTATTACAAAACTGGTTTCAACAGGAAAAAAGCGTCAAAGTATTCTAGAACAAATAGTACGAAATGTGTTGCAAAAAGGACTAGGTATACACTCCAGTGAATATGGCACAAAACGTAGAGGAAGATGCGACAGTGCTGTGAAAACGTTATACCTCGATAACAATAAGAAGAAAGACAACTCTGAACCATCATACCTCCATGACTTAATATAGGTCAAGATAGATATGAATGCAAACGACGTGGTGTAGGGGACTACTAAGCGATACGGGTGAATTCCCCGGGTGGTTTTCATGCTCTGCCAGTGCTAAACCTGTACTGGCTTCGAGAACTTTCCACCTGACAAACTGACCTTAATATCGACCAGCCGACCACTACAGTGCTGAATAATCGCTTATGACGATATAATACACGTAATCTGCGTCCATTGTCGGATACGTTCAGACTGAAAGGATTACGCTCAATTATCCGCGCTGCGACCGCTATCAAAGGATTTGGACTTGAAGGAATACACTGAGTGATGCTCTTAGAGCTCTAAATTCATTAACAGGTTTTATGCTGTACAACTGCTGATCTTATCAAGCTTATGTGAATGGAGTTACTTCAATGCATTATGCTTATCTACTGCCTAATAGTTTCGTAAGAGAAAGTAACGAGTAAAAACACTCGTTATCGTATTACATAATTCGTATCATACCAGCAGAACATATGTTTATTTAGACTCTTAATTTATATTAAAAATGTATTGTGTTCACTCATGCATAATTCAGTTTATTCGTTATTCATTCATACCTATGATGGTACGATCAAACTTCAACTTATTCAACGGAGCTTTCTCTCGGTTTGACTTTGTTCTGTATTCCTAATTAGTTTACTTTTTTATACTGTTGTTCTTCTGGAAGTTAAACCATTCTTCCGCAGTGGCTGTAAGTTACTTGTAAAAATTTAAAAAAATTTGGTCGTTCATGACTGGTCAGTTGTCGAATGACACCAAGAAGTTGCCAAATAAGGGAACTGTCATATACTGGGGAACGCCGCATAGCACAAATCTGCAACATTTAGCTTTACACATACACATACTTTACTGTCCAGTAGATTTTTAACATACCCCTATACCGTAGTTGAGATAGATGGAAATTCGTTTTGTGGACTGTTCCATCAGTCACATTTCATTTAGTGGTATGATTCCACAAACAGTCCCACAGTAAAAGGTTAGTTCTTTCATGTCGTAACCATTAATTTATTAAACACGGTCGTTCTCCTTATCACAGAAGTTTATTCCCCCAGATCGCATAAAAACGAACACTGATTACTACTTTCAGCGAATTTAAAGCGCCATCTTCAGATCATTTGTATAGATATTTTTTTTATATTTCTTCGCAGGTGATTTGATGGTGGTGATTTAATTTCGCTGAAATAAGTAATCATTGTGTATTTTTATGTGAGCTGGGTGAATAAATTTTTGTAACAAGAAGAACAACCTTCTTTAGAATCTGATTTCGGCTCCAATACAGCTATCAATATCAGGTAATCATCACATTAATTATTATTTGGAGGTAATTTTTCTCATCCCTGTTAGCTGTACTTACTCTGCTGTACTTACTCTGCAAACTGTATTTACTGAATAAGTAACTTCCACTTCTTCGTTAACGCTGGTGTGTAGCATTTGGGTTTTTGTTGGTACATACAATTGAAGATTCTGTTTGTCTTTTGTCGTTGAAGTTATTCCGGCTCTGTGCTAGGTGTTTCTTCTAAGGTTTTTTTACTTTAAAATGTAGGGGCAATTAAATACGAGTAACCTGAAACTGATATCCTTTCTGTTTGTTTCTGGTCAGGCCAGCAAAGCTACCAGATAACTCGCCAATTGAATGCATAGGGGACATGGTGAAGCGGGAACTTACTTTTTCTTTAGACAATGCAGGTCCCATTTCCGAATTGCAAAAAAAAAAAAAGACTCAAGATACTTGGGACAAACCATTGCATGATGCCATTCAGCACCTTTATGATCTTTTTCATGCGAGAATACACGCCTGCGTTGTCGCCAGAGGGGAGAACACTGTGTACTGATGCGACTGTTAGGATACCCTTTAGTATGACGTGACCTTATTTGGTCTGAGCTTTATCATATACTCGTTCAATGGTGAACTACCTGACAAATCGCTTGTTAATAAAATGAACTCGTCCTTGAGAAAGTTGCATTTTTCTGGCAGTGTATTTATTAAGTTATAGGTTTATTTATCCAGCCAAGTGGCCCCTTTTGCAAGTAACTACGCATTTACATATTTTACATTGTGTAACACAAATAACTGTGAACGTGTAGAAAACAATAGTAGCTAAAGTAAAGAAGTAGGGTTGTTATTTGTTAATGAAAAGTAATTCAACAAAAATTAGGTTCAGACGCAGTTTTAATGAGGCCACTGACAGTAATGGCAGTGGGAGAAATGATGGAGGAGAGAGAGGAACACAAGTAAAGAAGTCAGGGGGATGGAAAGTGATGCCGTTGATAGAAAAATGAAACGAGAAAGAAACTAACTAGGAGAAGACTGAATTATTGCTTTACTGTGTGAGAGTGATCAGTAGGCGATGTAAGCATACCAGCCTAGATAATGGCCTCCGTTCGGTGATGAAATAAGGCCACAAGTGGTTTTCAGAATACCCAGATTGGTGTTGTCGGCGGCATTGAAGAGGATGTGCATCGACTGAATTTTAGGATATGTAATTTGCACATCGTAATTTGTTAGTCGATATAGGCGATTTCACATCGCAAAAAAAAAGAACTTAGGCCTCATTTCCAAATGACTGTAGGTTCCGCACATACAATGAGCAAAAATGGACATTGTACATTAGTAATGAAATCAGGGAAACGGCAGATCGGTAACAAATCGAAGTGTTGCGTGCTCCTTGCCAGAAACGCTGAAAGATAAAACTGATGATACAGTGAATAACGAAATTAAACATGTGGACTGGAACTTTTCCATTAAAAGAACAATTATGTAACACAAAGTAAGTTAGTATATTCTGAAATCATTACAACTACAGCTCACGATACTTATATCGTGGAGGTTGAGAGCAGAGACAAGTGCAAAAGCCAAAATTCCCCTAACTGCTCTGAAAAAAATTTGCGGGTTGCGCCATTTTTTATTGCAGAAATAATACAAATACGAGCACTGGCGATCTGGTCGGAAAAATGTTTACACAAATTCTTACATAAAATATATCAAGATTTAGGAGCCAGTGAAGCAGATGTTCCCTTATGGTAGTCCCGTAAAACATCTGGCTGCACCAATATAACTGATCGTAGAACAAAGCACCGCTACCCGATGAATCATGAAGCCATGTGTTTGTACAATGGTTTCTAACGTTTTGTTGTTTCAGTGTAAAACAGGCTGTTTTGAAAGAGGAGTTAATTCTGCCGCAGAATCTGATTTTCTGTGTGACTACAGGTTTTTCTTAACGCCACTGCACTTGCACCAACTGACCGACTGACTGACCGACCAATCTCCAACGTGATTTACAGTTGCCTGAGGATGTACAAAGTCGTAAAGCAAAACCAATAAGACGAAATATATTCATATAAATTTCATTAATTTATTTACGTATGTAGCATAATAGATGTCCCCTACGTGCTTAGGTAAGTCAATTCAAATTAGAAGAAGAACGACAACAAATCGTGGTGGTGCACAACGTCTAATAAATATAATAACAGATACATAAGGAATGAAGAATTTAGTAACTGTTAGAACTTTAAAAAACCACGTTCTACACTTTGCTCTACACAGAACGCTTGGGCATAGGCTGAATATTTTAATGCCTCTGACAGTGAAGCAAGCAAATTTCGTAAATAAAAGTCCATCTACTGTCCATATCGAAACTTAAATTTAAAGTATAATGTGTATTTCGGTTTTAAATTTCATTTCCTATAGGTATACAAAAAGGAAACATAGAAAATCGAAATACAGAAAGTCGACAGAATTTTAAACATAAAATACCCGTATATGTCTTTTACGCTCCACAGTCTCTAAATTTCTCCAGAAACTCTGTCACTAGCGCTCCGAGCACCTCGCACTCTGTCATGTGTATTATTAGAACAACAATTAATCTCCCACTCAGTGACAGAAGACTAACGTTTGTCAGGCGGTTGGCGCGACACCACCACACACGGCCAAATTTGTCTGGTGAAGTGGTCGCGGTGGACAGGCGAAGTTTGGGAGGGGGATGGGGTACGGGGGTGGTCAGCCGTTGCCCGATGGTTGTCGTATCCAGCCGGCCTTCCGGCAAGAAAAGTTGGTCAGTCTGTTGGTCAAAGCGGCTATAAATTCCAGTTTGTCGGTCGGTCGGCTGGTGCGTGTGTAGGGCCCTTGAATACTAAAGTGCGCGTCATTTATGACGATGGCCGAGGTTAGGTTCGTTCTGCGCATCTGACGTCACAAAACACAGTCAGCCAATGAACAGAGAACGACGTTGCCAGAGCTGGACTGCAGTGCAGAGCACGGACGAGTGTCTTCAGTTTTAGAAACGTTCAGTCATAAATAAAGTAATTGAACAGAAGCAAAGTCTTGATAGCATACTGCCTTTTATAGAAAGTTTGGAAAAAGCATTCTTTATACCAATTGCTTCATATTCTATTAATTAATTAAACCAAACAAGCAATAAGCCTCCTAATTCAGGCGATAGCAAGGAAAGGTGTTTGTATTATTCTCACTAACGGCTTTTTTGTAATAAAGAACAGCGGTAATCGTTTATTTCCTATTTTACTTCGACGAAACGGGAGTAATTCATAATCATATCAACAGTGTTTGTCGGTATTTTGCGTGATATTTAAAGTCGTCCGAGAGATAATTTAACGACGAACTGCGTTAGCATAATGGTTAAAGTGTATGGCTGCTAAGCAAAAGGTTCTGAGTTCAAACCTACTCTGTGCTTAATACTTTCTTTATTTTAAAAACAATATCGAAGTGTCTTACTTCCTGAATTTTCTTCGTTTCAATGAAATTTTTTGATATTTCTAGTGGCAGCTAAAATCGACTACACAGAAAGTATACACTATGGACTTTTACCTCTGCAAACTCTTCAAAATTTCGTGCAAAGGTTTACTACATCTAATGCTGCACAATAACTGCGTTGAACATTGAAACAAAGTTAAGTCATTTATGGGGGGAAGCTATCAGTCAAGAATATGTGTATAAATCAAATTTTTGGGCCAAATAGTTTTTGTGAAATCGAATGATAAAGTGTGTCAAAGCAATCGAAACACCATGTGTCGGCACAGGCGAGCAGTACAATGATGACAAAATTGGGGGATGCGGGGAGCACGTCTCTGTAGCAGCGAAAGGGTTAATGCAGCCGTGGTGGCTTTACTTCATAAACTGCGCGCTCCCCCCTAAACGTAAGTTTGCGAACTATACTATGGCGCTTCTTCTCTTGGCGCGTACAACTAGCAATCTCCCGCGTCTGGGTGGACATGCGCGAACCGCCAAGATAAAAGAATTGAACTATAGCCGCAGTGTGAAAAGTGGACACCGTGGGAAGGAAGTGTGATCAGCTGAAACAGAACTGGGTCTGTAGTTGGTACGCTCCACTGTGTCGGACGGGGTGCGCGCCGCTGGCCTGGCCAGATGCCTGAAAGCGTCTGTCTGCATCGATTGCTGCAAAAAGCCCGAGTGGGCGGCCCGGTCACGTCCGGGGACGGAAAAAGAGTGGGGACTCTCTCCAAAATTGGCTTACGTGCGTGAGAATGGTCCGTGGCGGCGGCGCTGGTGCGCTTGTAATGGAATGGCGCGGCAGGGTTCCCTAGGGTTGCAGGTGTCATTGTACTGAAGCAAAGTAACCACAGTATGGGGCATCAGTATGAACTGAGAAGGAAAAAAAGTAGGAACAACCAGACGTACCAAACCAGGACTCGCTCTCTTAGGGTTCCGTACATATATAATAACCTACTCCACTTATGCAACTCGAGAAAGGGTACCTACAGCTGAACTTGTGACACGCACCAAGTGTTTCTGGCGACTCCTTTCATTGCTGAGAGGTGAAGCCTGCGTTGAAACCAAGACTGAAAAATCCGTAATCCGACCGAGATTCGATTCTGCAATCTCTCGGTTTCCAGGCATACTTTTTACCGCTTTTTTCTTCTCTTTCCACAAATTCTGTTACAATTCCCAATAACACTTGCTACTAAAAAAAGAACAAGGTCCAGCAAAATCTTCACTTTTAAACAACGCCATAAAAATGAAATAAACTGTGAAACAGTAAACCTGAAATGGGACCATGACTAGAATATGGTAAGCACCGTCTAGTTCAACCGCTACCTTCACAACAAATTAGCAGTCTCAACATATTGGCGAATACCGTGATAGCCGCAAATACTTCCAGTATTCAGTTACCATACATTGGTGGAAGACGACTGTGTCGGTATCGCCCCTCCACTAGACCACCAGCCCCGACACATATGTAAATAGCCCACTCTTTTTTTTCTGTATGAACGAATTTACAAGCATCAAAATACGTGACAAATATGACCGTATATCTTTACTGCATTCACCTAGGACCGCCGAGGACTGTAGACATTATTTAACATAAATTTCAATTTGATGCCTGTTCCTATCCCTGAGAAAAAGCAGTCTTAGTGGACGGTTACACAGACGCATAACAAATGGCTAGAAAAAATAAATATTTTATATGTGATGTAATTACAAATCAACAATTTTTGATCTTTTTTCCTTTGCTTGTACTGTGGAAACTTACTTCCTGTAAAATTTCGTAATTCTAATTCAGATTTTGATCAGTGAGTTTGCGAGTGACAAATTTCCGTATTTTTTGAATACATTGACTCAAAGTAAAATTTTTCAGTCAGCAAAGAAAAGTAGACAAATTTCAATGTATATCTTTAACTATTCTTTTTAAAAAAAACAATCATTTGTTCCTACGGACAGACAGAGTGACAACAAAGTGATCCTATAATGGTTCAGTTCCTAGTGATAGAGGTGCGGAACCCTAAAAAGGAGCCACAGAGTGGCATTAAACTCAATACGTCTTCATTGACACAGCCTAATTCACTGCACATGTGATAAAAATCAGCAAGGAAAAGTAGACTTTGGTATGCGACGTAATTTTCAACCTGGTAACTCCATCCATTCCTGAAGAGAAAAGGTCTCCAACAGCCGGACAGACCGTGAAAGACAAACAACGAAGTGAACCTATTGATCTCCATTGTTACCAATTGAGGGACGAACCCCTAAAAAGAAACCGCGAGAATAAACCTAATTTCAAAGAAATGGAACCAAAGTCACTCCACATGTTAGTGATAGTGATAAAAAGCACACATTGGGAAAAATATAAAACAATCATGACTATTTTCCTGTCACGTCGCGCTATTATCCGTCTCACCACAATAATACTAAAGTCATTTAATAAATAATTCCCCACGATGTTTTTCCCACGCACGATTTTGTTGTGGCTCTGTGAAAACATTGTATAAGAGAACGTATTCCTTGTGTGTAACAGCAGTTGTCCTATGTCAATGGAAATGTTTTCGCTGAATGAATTACTCTCTCATCGTCTTCAAAGCGTGTCCAACGTAGAGAATCCGAAAGTGGCACAAACAGATGACAATTCGAGGGTGGCAGCTTTCAGGTAGATGAGGGAATGGTTTCCAGCTCAGTTTGGCGACGTATTCCTGATTTTTGACACCTGTCATCTTGGAGACGGATGTCTTTTATGCTCTTGTCGCACTTAACACTTCGGAAACAGTTCTTCAGTTTGCTCAGAGCCCACACATGTGCCTCTGCTTAAATAGTTCACCCTTCTGGCAACACACCTACGAGGATGACACCATCAACCAAAAGACCGTCATTAGACTCCAGAAGTGGCAGCTACTTTGCCTTCCTTCTCTTTTGGTGATTTAGTGTGGTGGCACTCCATTAACGGCCTATTTCTTTCCTGCTGAAAGTGATGCGCCCAGCTTTCGTCACCTGTGACTATCCTCGACAGAAATGCCTGCGCAATGGACGCGAAATGCTTCAGCAGTTCAAATGAAATGGTCTTTTTTTGAACGTTGTGATCTGATGTGAACTTTCGTGTGACCAGTCTTGAGCACACCGTGGATTAACCAAGAAACCCAATCATTGCACACCGTCTTCCAGATCTGACCGATGGCTGTAGAGCCAATTATCAAATTGTGATGCGCTGACCTGCACGGATAATTGCTTCCACACGATTCATCGTTTTGGGAGCAATGGCTGTAACAGGACATCCAAACATAAGTCAGCCATAGACCGTCTCCGCTTCCTGACGCTTTAACTGTTGTTATCCACCGCCTATATTCCTGCCAATTGCGTCACTACCTTGCACTAGACACCAACGTTCATGGATGTTTCATGGACGTTCACTATGGTTTCTTTTTCAAAATCGAAAAGTCCGTTGAATTATATTACTCGTAACGTGTGCCTTGATTGTTCAGTGCCACTGTGTCAGCTGTAGGAATTGTCTGAAACTTCGCACAAGTGCAGAAGAATCATGAAATTAATTTGAAATGCCTAAATGGATGTTTTTCTAATTGTTTACTTTTGATCATTGTCGTCAATAAGAGCATTTCAAGCTCTAAGTTCATGCGATTATTGACAAGTATTAACGACGAATTTAGATGTGGAAAATAATTACTTTGATACTATGTTATACCTTACACCTTATATGATAAGGAAATCGAAATTTTCGCGTTTCATATGCTTTTGTAGATACATACATTCGAATATCGGACACAAAATTGAGAGAGTTTAGATACTTGTGAGAGCCCTAAATTCCCGAAAGAACAGACACGACATATATATTTAATTAAAGCGACACGGCCAGTGATCACACCAGTGCACCCTAAACTTGAATTCTTATGTTACGCAGCGAAATGCTGCCAATAATGAGGATAATGGGCAAGGGGCACGATATTTGTGTGGATAAGTCGAGGATTTTGGTCTGACAGCTGCAGTAACCGCTGTGCCCGGATGTTTTAGAGGTCAGCGTATCTGGCGAGTGAAGAAGGAGACCCAGTTTCGAATCCCGGTCCAACACAAATTTACAACTTTCACTATTGACTTCAATCAAAGCCCACTCGCAGCCAATGTCTGTAAATCGTTTGTGTCTAGATATTTTTGAGTATGGCATAAAATAATTCCCTCGAGTGTTTATAAGCTTTTTACCTAGCTGTAAAGGATTTTGAAATACTACATAATTTTTAGGATAAATACTTTTCAACAGCCACAAAAAAATTTTAAGCGTTCGAGTACCTTAGAGCTCGGCCAAATACTGAAGGTTACGTCCTTCACGTACGTTTTTGGAGCCGGCCGCAGTGGTCTCGTGGTTCTAGACGCGCAGTCCAGAACCGTGCGATTGCTACAGTCGCAGGGTCGAATCCTGCCTCGGGCATGGATGTGTGTGATGTCCTTAGGTTAGTTAGGTTTAAGTAGTTCTAAGTTCTAGGGGACTAATGACCACAGCTGTTGAGTCCCATAGTGCGCAGAGCCATTTGAACCATTTGAACGTTTTTAGATAAATACTTTTGTAAACATAGAAGAAAAATTGAGAGTGCTCCGATGCTTTTGAGCGTGGTAAAAACAATGTGCGACATAAAAACGTGTGTGTGTGTGTGTGTGCTCGCGCCGGCGTGCGCAATTCTGAGGCGAATACCTTTGACAATGACGCCATCTTGCATTGGTATTACACTAATATTTTTCAAAATCAGGCCAAGGTAAGTTTTTTTTCCGGGAGTAGTGTATACCTACCAACTTCATGCCATTTTTACGCAATTCAAGTAACTAACTGCCTCATTTTAATAGTACAATAACGAAAACAGAGGTGTGTGTGTGTGTGTGTGTGTGTGTTGTTCGGAGCATGATGGTATTTTAGACAAATTTGTTAGATTCTGACACATTTTCAAGCGCGGATACGTTATGTTTCCAGGAATAACGTACATCTTTGAACTTGGCTCCAGAAACTTGCTTAATTTAACTGTTACTTCTCAGTGACTGCCTGAGTTTAATGCAATGCTGTGGTAGGCTGGAGAAGAGAGGTGTGGCGAAGACAGGGCTGGAGTCTGGCACGTCCCACGAAAGATAAAGGAGGCGAGGCTTGCCTAGTGATAGATACTCAGTCGCGGCCGACAGCATCTTGTATTGTCACGTCAGATCGGCATACTCTCAACTCACCAGAGCCAAAGCGTCCACCTGCGCAGCCCGAGGAATGGACTTTGTACAGAACTGAGCTAGGTAGTACATTGATATACTGCTCATGTACGCTCGTGGGATTCAGTCAAGAATTCCTGGTGATACTGTTCGAAGGACAGAAGGATTGTTAGAATCATTACAACACAGCTTGGTACAACATTATCATCTCAGTGTAGAGACTGCAGGATGCCACTATGTCCGCGACGTGTACATTCACAATTGTTGCCCATAGTGCAGATAAATAAAGAATTATCAACGTTTGACGTCTAGCCGGCTATGGCACTGAGACAAACCAGAAGTGCAATCTAGTTGTGGGCACTGAAGAATATTAGCCACATAATTTTCAAAGAAATCATCTTCCTCAGGCGATTTGGAAAAAAAACCTCATAAATCCTAAATGTGAGTTGTTATGCGAAAAAATTAGTAAGGAAATGTGAGAGTAAAATGTTTCTAAGTTTGAACAGCCAACGTTCTTCAAACATGTGGATGCGTCGCCAGCCACCAGCCAGGAAGCGTAAACATTTGAACACCATTACTGAGTCGGGAAGACAGCGACCTCGACACAATTAAGAGCAACTCAGCAGAAAATGGTTAGAACACTGCAGGCTGAACCACGTCGTTACTCCCTTAACATACGTAAGAGACATTAGATAGGACAAAACCACGTTTATCAGGAATTTGGCGGAGCGGTAAAGACCCTGCAATATATTCGTTAAGCAAATTTGACAGAACTGAAGACCGTTGACAACGCGGGAAGAGAGGAATCAATTCGGTCATCATTAATGATGTTATAGAGTATAGCCTCTCCTTTACGACGAAAATCCACCCTCCACAAACTTTTGGCACTCGATCAGTACGATCGAAGCCGTTCATGTACTTCGCATTCTCTGGTTATGGTATGGCAACATCTTTTGTATGAGATTGTTTTATTCCTCTTGCACTTGCTGCCCGAGGATACGAGCATCGATCCGAAGCCATGGCTGCTAGAGTCCAGCATCCAGTACTGACGTCAGGACTGCAACCTGTTCGGGGTCTACCAACACGACTACGGCCCAAAGCAGAACCAGCACTGAACTACAGTTTCAAACAGGGCTGAAAGCCGACCATACCCGCGGGCCAGACTCAGCATGCAGCATGACAATAAGGCGTCCAACATTAAGATGCACCTGAGGCGCAATTCGGGCAGTGTTCTGGGAGGAATTGAGTATTCCCCGAAACAGCGAGTGAAACGAAACAAACGCGGCCAACAGTCTCAATGCCGAGCTACCGAGGCGCACCTCATACCTTGTCAGCGTCCGACACATTATTTGCATTAGGGTTGCTTCGAATGGCTCTGAGCACTATGCGTCTTCAGAATGAGATTTTCACTCTGCAGCGGAGTGTGCGCTGATATGAAACTTCCTGGCAGATTAAAACTGTGTGCCGACCGAGACTCGAACTCGGGACCTTTGCCTTTCGCGGGCAAGTGCTATGCGTCTTAACTTCTGAGGTCATCAATCGCCTAGAACTTGGAACTAATTAAACCTTACTAACCTAAGGACATCACACACATCAATGCCCGAGGCAGGATTCGAACCTGCGACCCTAGCGGTCCCTCGGCTCCAGACTGTAGCGCCTAGAACCGCACGGCCACTCCGCCCGGCCAGGGTGTCACCAACTTACATTGTGAGCTGATGTAGCGCCCTCGACAGGCGTTAGAACACTGTTGAATTCAGCGGATTCTTCTCCAGTTTACGTAGCCTACATTCGACGCAGAGGAAGCATCAACGACTTCTATTTTCAGTAATAAATGAATTACTTTTAAAAATTTTCGCACAGGTACTCGTTCTGCATGCTGACCAACATAAGCAACAGTCACAGAGGGTGAGTTATTTGTTCTCAAAAGGAAGTTGCATTGTTTGCTATTGGCAGTTTAGGACCTAAAGGCTGAATTGACCTTGTATAGTGCGAAAAAATCGGCAGATTTGTCGCAGCTCTGTCTGCAACAATATATTCTTCCGAAACTTTGGAAAATTGTAATTTAACGGCACGTAGTGCACCGTGTGTTAGATTTTCAGCAGCAACATGTATCATATGTAGAAAATACGGTCACCAGCAATCGATTTTTCAGAGTGCTGTTGGTTATTGTTTAGATGTAGGAATTAAATTTAATTGTTGTATTTTTTCCACTGTGTTTACTGAGTTATTGTCAAAAGTATTACTAGTCGATTCTTATAAAAGACGGTAAGGTAAATTGCACACGCATGGCACAAATTCAAACAGCTAGTACTGACGAGGCTATAAACTGTCTTACGGTGCAAATTTATAAGTTGTTGGAGGATAACGAAAGGCATAAAACATTTAACGAGCAGCTATGCAACAAGAACTATCTTTATTAGCAGAACGACAGCCTCAAACAGGTTTTCTGGAGGCTCAAACAGTAGAAGTGCTCGTTTGTTATTCATTGATGCTTCAGCCAATAAACTAATAACTCCCTTCTATGGGAAGACAATAGAGGACGTTATTTATTTTATTTTATTTATTTATTTAACCTGGCAAGATTAGGGCCATCAGGCCCTCTCTTACATCTAACCAGGTATTCTACTTATTTTACAGTCATAAGTTTTAGTAGGCATGTTAAACTACATCTAATACAAAAAGTGAGATAAACAATTAGAAAGGTACACCTCGAAAAATACATTATTGAAGAGAAAGATTTTAGATAGGAGTGCTGGCAGCAGGGAGTATGAGGGAGACTCATGGTGAAGGGAGAAGAAGAATAGAGAGACATGATGAAACACGATTAAGGAAAATATAAAGGAAAAGAAGACTGCGTGGCTAATAGAGATAGATGAAGTGGAAAGCATCTCAGGAGCAAGATAGGAGACGCTAGCTTTGCTATTTGACAGATGAGAGGATTGGCCTTGCACATTAATTTTGTGGAGAATTTTATGCGGATAATAGTAGGAAATGCTTCAGATTCTTCTTAAAAGCAACAGTAGATTGAATTTTCCTCAAGGTAAGGGGCAGTTTGTTCCAGAGGCGGACAGCGGCAACTGAGAAGGAGTTTGCAAAAGTTTTTGTTTTGTGAGTGGGCACAGTTAGGATACCAGATAAGAGTGACCTCGTGTTTCGATTATGATGGCATGACAGGTTTTTAATCTCTGAAGCTAGGTACTGGGGTGCTTGCGCGACGAAGAGTCGGTGAAGAAGACATATAGTGTGGTAGTCACGCAGTTTGTCCGGCCGCAGCCACCCTAGCTCGGAGTATGAAGCACTAACATGATCATATCGGCGAATGTTGCAGGTGTAACGCACACAGGCATTCATGGTTAGCTCTAGCCGTCTTTTGTTTTCACTACTCATGCCTTGTTGAATCACATCACAATAGTGGAGGTTCGGTAGAACGAGTGCTTGCACGAGCTGGCGTTTCAAGTCCTGTGGGAATATGTTCCGAAACTTTTTGAGAGCATAGAGACAAGCAGACGTCTTTCGGCACACTGCGACTGTATTCTCCACCCAGTTGAGATGCTCGTCCAAAGTTACACCCAAGTTCTTCACTGTTTTCTGATATGGTATTGGAGTACCTTCGAGCAGAATAGGAGGTAGCCGTTCGCGGAAATCTGAACTTATTAATTTCTGATGGGCTATTAAGATTACTTGCGTCTTTTTTGCATTTAATTTAAGCCCCAGGTTTTTCGCCCATGTCACTACTGAAGACAGATCATCATTCATCAGAGCGATTGCAGTGTTTACGTCTTCAGGTCTGACGCTTAGGTAGAGCTGGAGGTCGTCGGCATAGAAATGATGTTTACAGGAGGACAAAACCGACGAAATATCGTTGACATATAAAGAAAGCAAAAGTGGTCCTAAGACTGATCCTTGTGGCACTCCCGAAGAAACATGGTTCCAGGAAGATTTTTCATTTGCGCAGACAACACATTGCTGTCTGTCTTTTAAGTAGCTTTCAAACCATCTCATTGCACTATCAGAGAAGTTAAGCTGTTGCATTTTTCTGAGTAATATGTCAAAGTTAACAGTGTCAAAAGCTTTGCTGAAGTCCAGTAGCGTCAATATTGTTGCCTTTCGATTGTCGATGGCATATTTCAGGTCATCAGTTACTTTAATTAGAGCAGTGTTTGTGCTGTGATGTTTACTGAAACCGGATTGAAATTTGTCAAATAGACTGAATTCATGCAAGTGTTCAGTGATTTGGTCATGAACAATATATTCAAGTGCTTTGGAAACAGCAGGCAGTATGCTAATTGGTCGGTAATCACTAGGCAGTTGTGGGTTTTCGATCTTAGGGATGGGTCGAATTATGCTTCTTTTCCATGCAGTGGGGTATACTCCGTTCACGAGGGAAAAATTAAATATGTCAGTTAAGACAGGTACTAAGATATCGGCAACATTCTTAATCATGGTTATACCGATACTGTCGTTGCCTATTGCATCAGAAGAGATTCTCATTATTGCTTTTCTTGCCGTATTTGTTGTTACATGTTTTAGATGGAAGGTAACGTTGTTAGTTATCCTGTTTGGGGATTCTTGTGGACGGTAATTATCAGCCGTGATGGTATTCAGAGGTGCAGAGAAGAATTCATTTAATTCGTTAGCTGACACATGAAAAGTAGTTTCCGATTTTGCCTTTCCGACCCCCAAGCTACGGAGATTCTTCCATAGAGTCTTGGGTGTCAGATCGCTGCGTACAAGGGAGCGAGCGTGCCTGATTTTGGCATTGCGAATGCATTGTTTCACTCTGTTCCGTAGCTTTCTATATTCTTCGAAACGCTCGGGTTTTGGATCTGCCTTGAAACGCCTGTGGGCAGACGTTACTGCCTTTATAGGCGACGTATTAGCCACAGTCACGTTAAGTAGCCCGTCCAGATGAAATATGCTTGTGGATGGCCAAGTTACATATCATAGGCAAAGCAAAATTTATATGTAGTACCATGGAGTGCTTAAAATAGTATCCACATTCAGTGAGTTAGCAGAGATTCTGCGTCAGGTGTATAGGAAACAGGACAGTACACGATTTCGTAGGGAGAGACTCAGTAAGGTAAATGAAACAGTGGAATCATTTTCTAACAGAACGCGCAAAACTGCACAAACTTATGAGCTGACGCACAAGCCAACTACAGAAAGTCTTGCTCAAAGAAGCAGGAATGCTCTTGTTTCTCAGAGGTAACAACCCAGTGTTTTCACAACTTTCCGTTGTTATGCATTTACAAGAAGGGACATGTAATGAACGGTGAAATAATGTCACCGTTGTTGTCAGCAGGGCCTTTTAAAGGCGCAGTTGTGTTATAATTAACAAAATTATGAGCATAATTGTGGCGACTGTGAATCTGAGAAACAGAGCAAGTGCGAGAAAGAATTAGTTAAACAGTAATGGAAATATCCTTTCCATCGGTAATCGTTCCAAGTAAATCGCAATATGGTGAAGAAGTACCCAGAGTTAGACTGTTGCTTGATAGCTTGGATAAGTAACAAAGGGTATACGTTTTTGGTAAATACTGGGGCACATTTATCGGTTGTAAGTCTAAACCTTGTGGTGGACAACGAGAGAGTGGAAATGCTACTATACAGATTGTGGGCAACAACAGATACCACAATAGATTAAGTGGGGACAACACAGCTCAGTTTTGAGTAAGATGCATATGGTTGAAAGAGCAAATGGAAATGTTAACAACTGTGGGACAGGGATTTTCTGCAGTACTTAGATTAGGCTATCCAGATAGGAATCATGCTAAAAACAGCCTTCGGTGACCAAAAGTTAAACTCAACAAGGACTCGTTTCCAATTGGCGCAACAGTGGCAAATACTTCTGTGTCAGAAGATACACTCATTTTTAAGTTGGTAAAAAGTATATCCAAGTTTATTTCGCATGTCAGTGTACCACCAGATATCGGGGAGCTAATGTATGTTACGTTAGATATCAATGTTCCATAATCAACTTTAGAACTTCTGCCGATTAATGAGATGCTGGATGAATATCACTGGTTCATGCGAAGCAGTATAGCACATGCTGGGAAAAGAAATGTGCAGGTAACGGCTCCGGTAAGTATGGGCAATTTCAGAATGAAGTAAGTGTTCCAAAGGCACTGGTAGTGGCTAAACTGTAGACACTCGATAAGTAAGACCTAGATGCTTCTTAAATCGGGTACAATGCAAAGCAAAGCATCAGCACATCTTCGGTACATAACAAGTTTAGTCATTTAAAGGGTAATGCTCAACAGCCATGGAGTCATTGTTAGTTCGGTTTAGCGGTTTGCTTAGTTCAGAATGTCCCATTACACAACATCAAATTCCAATGGGTAGTAATGCACCAGTGACTGGAAACTGTGTAGGTTACCAAGACCTCTTCACTCGTTAACAGAACAATTAAGATCAACAGCTTATGGAAGGCATAACTGAGCACGCTCATAGTCCTTGGTCAATAAGTACAGTAAACAAACCAAAAAAATCACATGACGGGACAAGAAAATAATTTATTGTGATTGTTAGTTTTTAAACGAACGTACAGTAACCGCTGCATATGTGATTCCAATTGTACCTGAAACTATGGACAACCTGGGACAATGTAAAGTTTTTCATCGATAGATTTAGGGAGTGGATATCACCAGATTGGAGTGCGTCAGTAGATAGCCCGAAAACAGCTTTTACAACCCCACCCAGTCGCTACCAGTATCGCAAAATGACTCAAATTTTAAAGAAAACTGCAACATTTCAGCCCTTGTTAGAGCCCTTCAAGGGTTAAAACCAAAAAAAGTTCATGGTTTATTTGTATGACGTCATCGTTTTGTAGATGAACAGGCACAGTGCCGAAGTGAAGTATTTGATACATTTAAAGTACTTGGCTCATGTTAAGTATTGACAATGTCATTAAGCCCAGCCACAACTTTTGTACCTGAGGCATATCATTAACCAATATAGAGTGAGGACAGGTGCTCATCTCACTTCCTCTGTATGTGACTTTCCAGTTCCACAAACGGTTAAGCTCTTGCCATCATTCCTTGGATTTGCAGATTATTACCGCAAATTCGTCAAAGGCTTTGCAGAAGTTGTGCAACCATCGACTAGATTATTGAAAGAAGGGATTACGCTACAGTGTCCAGCAGAATGTCAGGCAACTTTACAAATTAGGGAGGAGATTACGACTTTGGATGCTGTATTCATTCTCCTGACTTTACTACAGGATTTATTTTGTCATGTGATGCAAGCAGTACAACTTTGAGAATCATTTTAAGTGAAAATGTTGATGGACAAGATCGTCTGGTATTTTACGCCTCACGCCAGATGAATAAGGCCGAGCGCAGTTATTATACTATAGAAAAAGTGATGTTATGTTTGATATAAGGTATTTTGTATTTCTGTAACAATCTACATGGCTGTAAATGACAGTTTCGACCTGGAAGATTGGTAAATAAAATACCCTTGTTCTTATTAATTGAAGCCAAAAAGAGGCAAGTATTTACAGAACATGCATCCTTCAAGTGGTTATTAAGGCTAAAAGACACTTCTCTGAAATTAGGTGACTCAATATAAAGTAGTTCATAATCCTGGACACATGAATGCGGATATGCTGAGTAGGAAAATCGCAGCGTTGCAGTTATCGAGATTGAATCTAGTAGGTTTGAAAAAGGGACAAGCAGTGGGTACAGAATGACAAGTGGACGGCAAACTACTACAATTTCTCATGCAAGGAAGTGTACTTCATAAGTCACGTAACTATGTATTGCGCACAGTTATTCCTGAAGCACTAGATGACAAAGTGTTATGAAAAGTGCCAAACCACAGAACGATTTTGTTGGAGAACACTATGTGGTGATGTGGAGCAATACCGGCATCTAAAAACTTTTATTCCATATGCTCAATGAGGAGTTTTGGGTGACCAAAAGATACAACTTCAAAAGTTATCAGAACCTGTAAAAGATTTTAGGACGGTGGGAACTGATGTGTGAGGAAAATTTAATAGTAGTTTAGCAGGTAATAAGTATGTATTAATGAAGATGGCGTTTTTAAGGTACCTTGTAATGACAGCAATACCGGATCAGAAACAGTGCACTGAAGCTCAAGCCATGGTTACCAATTGGTTATGTAAGTTTGGCGTCTTATTTTCACAAGTCCGTCTTGGTCATGCTGACTTCTTACACTTTATTATCGGTTTCGGCGTACTGCCATCCTCAGATGATTAAAATATTCTGATGTAAATCATCGTTAAGTTAAACATGTGAGTACGTGGTACGTGCTCAGCATTGTGAAAATAAAGTACCAGAAATGATTGCGGACTTATTTACAGACTTAAGTCTTCAATTAATAAGTTAAGTGTGTCAGAAAATATAGTCAAAGATCAAGGAATGACATATCTATTCCGGTTATGTGGTGAGTGCGCACAGCCTAAAAACCGACACAGAGACAGATCTTTCACTATATGAAGTAGTATACGGATGAAACATGCTGTCGCTTTTTGATTTTGTGCAGCCAAAGATAGAAACATTGGGCAAACATGTGAAGCAATTCACGTTAACGTTAAAGGAAGCTTGGTAGTGAGTGAATAGTGCAAACGCGAAGGCACTGAAGCGTAGAAGTGGATTGGGCAGAGAACAGTTAGAACACAGAACAGAAATTCTAAGCTTGCGTCTAGTGATAAGTGATAAAATAGCAGTGTATTGCGTTTAATTTTGGTTTACCCAGGTAAATATTTTTTTTTAGTTCACTGCCTTCTTTGAGGCTACCCTTTTTTCCTAAGGAAGGAGGGGATTCACGGGAATTCTTCCCTTCTGGGCGATGTAAGAGACAATGTAACAATAAATTACCATTTATGGGAACCAGAGTTGGTGAAAATCCAGCCACTGAAAAGTGGAATCTTGTTCTTACGACAAAGAGACGTAATAGTTACGAACCACCAATCGTAATTAAAACTGACGTTCGATATCTGGGAGATAAGGAATGATATACGTTCATATATGCATCTTCAGGGGTGGAAAAAGATGAAAGGCTAACAGAAGTACAGAAAGCAAATCAGAAGTTAAAGTTTTCCTTTGAGAAAGTTCGGGCTCAGTTGCAGCAGATGGTACAGATAAACCCAGAAACGCTAATGTGAAAGAAACTGCATTGGTTAGATGCTTGTGGGAAATTAATAAAAACGATATTGGGGACAGTAGATAATGATGACATCACAAATTTAAATAGTACGATAGGGATAGTACAAGAAATGGTAAAGAACACTGATGCCACAGTTAGTTGGCATAAGGCCCAGATTAGAATTATAGTACATGGGGTGCTAGACATAGCAAGAACTATGCACAAAATAACAATGGAGTTGCAACAGTACACGTAAGGAGCGATGGAAACATTGAATAAAGACTTTAGAGAGATACAGAATCAGTTAAGGATGTTAGATGAGCAGCTGTTTAGAACACTGCAGGACAAACCACCTTCGTTACTCCCTTACCATCATGCAATAGACACTAGGTAGGGGACAACAACTTCTAGCAAGAGTTTGACTAAGCGGTACATACCCTGTATCAAATTCGTTAACCAAATGTAGTGAAAATGAAGACGTTGACAACTCGATAAGAGAGGAATCAGTTCGGTCATTGCAAACCACGTCGAAGAGCATAGCTCTCCTCAGTGACATGTATACTCCACACCCACTAGCTTCTCGCGTTCTATCAGTAGGATCGATGGCCCCCATGTAGTTCGCATGCAGTTCTCTGCTTGTGGTATGGTAACATCGTTTTCTGTGCGATATTTTTCAAGTACTGGTCTTGCACTTGCTGTCCTACGAGACAAGAAGCCACCCGAAGCCTTGGCTAGTCTAGCATCCAGTATTACGTCAGCACAGCATCCAGGGCTGATGGGTAGACCGAGGGTCTATCAACAAGACTCCAGTCCGGGACAGAAGCTGCCCTAAACTGCAGCGTCGCAAGGGGACTGAAGGCCTGCCGATACAGTATTCATTATTTATCATGATTACGGCGTCCGTCATTGATGTCCATCTGAGGGGACAACATTGGCAGTTATATGGGAAGGATGAAGTTCTGGCCGGCCGGGGTGGACGAGCTTTTGTAGGCGCTACTGTCTGGGACCGCGCGACCGCTACAGTCGCAGGTTAGAATCCTGCCTCGGGCATGGATGTGTGTGATGTCGTTAGGTTAGTTAGGTTTAAGTAGTTATACGTTCAAGGGGATTGATGACCTCAGATGTTAAGCCCCATAGTGCTCAGAACCATTTGTACCATTTTTTGATGAAGTACTCCTCAAAACAGCGTATCAATCAAAAAACGTACATCGTGGTCGCCGCTACCTCCAAGCCGAGCTACCGACGGCTACCGATAGGGCATACCTACCTAGCCAGCGGGGGGCAAAGATCCCACATCAGGGTGTCATCGACCTCCAATTCGAGCTGATGGAGCGTCTTCGGCAGCTGTGAGTCCACTATTGGATACAGTGGATTCTTTTCTGGTTTACGTAACCGTCAGTCGGTGCAGAAGAAGCAGCTATGACTTGTACTTTTAGTAATAAACTGAATAATTTTGAATATTGTCTTACTCCGTATAACGACGCCTCACAGGTCCTCGGTCTGCATCCTGACGAATTAGTAGGGGTTTCCAGTGCGGCAGAACGCGGCTCCGAGCAGGTAGTCGAACACTGCCGTCTGCACCTGTGATTTCACCTTATCCAGGGGTAGTGGCCTCAGTAACACATTTATATCTCATGTAAGAAAAGCGGAGGAAGAGAATTAAGCTAAAATTAAAAAAGAAATCTATTATGTAATTAGATTTAAATATTATTTTTGTGAAAGTAACCGAGGTATGTCAATAAGTAATGGTGTTCCTCAGGTGTAGGGGTATTTTTCACTCGTTTTTGTGGCTCGGAACTATTGGCATTAGGAAATCACCAATTGTTTGAGAGATGGCGATTTGTGTGAAAGTGCAGCCTTCCTGAGAAGAGACACAGACACTCACCTGCAAGGTGGCGAAAATGTTGCCAGAGTCTGTCAACCTAAGAGCTTAGTGCATATCTGGCTGATCACACAAGTAGTTCTACTTTCGTCGGGCGACTGTTTTTCTCTAGATGATAGACTTTGAATGGGACTTGGAGAGAGTGGTCCGCCTCACTTTCTACGTGGACATGGAAGGGACAACATACACATCTGAGGTCAGTATAGTCTGTAACCAAACAACATGGATCCATGCTACAGGTACACCGTTCTTAGGGGTGTTTACTGAATGCTGAAATCTTAAAAGAGTAGGAAAAGCGGCTAATTCGATGAACAGGTTTTCCTTTTTCATATTAGTTGTGAGTCGCTGTACCACATTTGCAAATTTAAGCTCGGACAGTTACTTATAGAAGCCGAATGCTTTAAATTTGAATCTAAGCCACTGTAACATTTTTAATATTTTTCCACTACATAAACCGTGGCCAGAAGTATAAACAGCGTTTTTGGGCCACTAAAATCCAACGATAAATTGACAATCAATTGTCTGGTCTTACCTGACGAAGCTGTAGTCATTACAGATTACGAGCGTGAACAGCACAGCTGTTTTGAAGACAGAAGCAAGATCTGTGAAAGGAGCGTGTTCACTTTCCCTCTGGTGAACCAGCTACGGTTCTCGGCGCAGCAGAGTGTCGCAGGAACAGGCGTGTTAGAAGGGTCTTGGGCAAAGCACTGTAATTAATGTATCGCCGCGGCCAACTTGGTAGCCATACATTCTCCTGTTCGTTGCTCTACCTAGGGATGCGGTGCTGTGGCACTACGGAGGCGGTAGAGGCAGCGAGATGGAATTCAGGGTATGGGGAGGGCATGAGAGCTGAGGGTGGGTGTTTGGGGGACTCAGGTGTTAAATAATGGCGAAGCTCTCGGGCGCTCTTAGCGCATGTGTAGTCCGGGACTCCGCATGCTGCTCCCTTTCGCTGGGGCAATCCGGCGTTTAGGGCGAAGCAAAGACAAAATGATTTTAATTTTGTTTTAGCAAGCCTTATTATCGAAAAATAACTGAAACAAGATCTCTCCAGAATGAGATTTTCACTCTGCAGCGAAGTGTGCGCTGATATGAAACTTCGTGGCAGATTAAAACTGTGTGCTCGACCGAGACTCGAACTCGGGACCTTTGCCTCTCGCGAGCAAGTGCTCTACCGTCTGAGCTACCCAAGCACGACTCAGGCCCGCTCCTCACAGTTGTACTTCTGGCAGTATCAAGTCTCCTACCTTCCAAAATTTACAGAAGCTCTCCGGCGAACCATGCAGAACTACCACTCCTGAAAGAAAGGATATTGCGCAGACATGACTTAGCCACAGCCTGGGGGATGTTTCCAGAGTGAGATTTTCACTCTGCAGCGGAGTGTGCGCTGTAAAGTTTGGAAGGTAGGAGACGAGGTACTGGCAGAAGTAAATCTGTGAGGACGGGGCATGAGTCGTGCTTGGGGAGCTCCGTTGGTAGAGGACTTGCCCGTGAAAGGCAAAGGTCGCGAGTTTGCGTCTCGGTAGAGCACACAGTTTTAATCTGCCAGGAAGTTTTGAAACATGATCTATTAGCAAAGAAATGCTGATAGTCTGCTCAACATTAAAGCTTCTTAACACTCCCTCCCTTTCAATAATCTGACTTACTAATTCTAAGAGCTAGTTAAATAATAATTTAAAATTTTCATTCAACTAAATGTAATAGTTGGACAAGTGAGAGTAGTGTGCGAAAGAGAGTTTCGGCGGAATCAAAGATCTATGTTGATAGTCACGTCAGTGTCCTCGTTGGTAAAAGTCCTGAGGCAGTTGTCCTCTTCATGATCATGGGTCAACGTGTTGCTGTGACAAGGGGACCATTGGACAATGCGTGTAATTAATGACACATTATTTTATCAGCATTATTAATGACCTATCCGTTTTATCATAATAATTAATAATCCATCGCTTGTATTAATGCTATTTAATACTCAATTATAATGCTTTACTATTCAAAAATAATGATTTTACCGACCAGTCCAACCATCAGATTAAGCCATTTATTTTGTATCATAGAAGGAGCATCACTCATAGTCGTCACTTGCCTTATCTGTCTACACACCTGACATAGGCCTCAAACTTTCATGTAATTATTTTCAGTGTATATTTAAATGTTTCTTTCAAAATAACATTAGAATTTTGTTTATCAGTGTCCAAATTATTCATGTTGCTTTGTCTGTGTATAAATTGTCTCCATCTCTCTGCCTTTCAGTCCAACGAGACGGTCATCTTTTTCAAGGCGTAGCCTAAAACGAACTTAGTTTCCATACAGGGTGTTTCCGTAAGAGAGTGAAAAATGTAAGAAGACATAGAGTGTGCTCCACTCAGCAGTTTGAGGTAAGGAATGTGTGTCGGGGAAGCCAGCTTAAGAAGATACTAGCAATAAAATCACATTGCTATGTACATTGCTATGTACTTTTTTATTTACATTAGTTACAGTTAACTGCAAATACCATCCCTGACACAATGAACGTAGCCTTTGTAACGTATCTTACAAAATATGCTGAAACTGACGAACATAAATCTCAATGCAAGCATCACATCGGGAAACAAGATTCAGAAGCACGCTGACAAGTATCCCTAGTGTAGCCCTCATGTTGTCAAGTCCCTAGTTTCTTCTTTCCAGTGAACCAGTCTTCCCGATTCGTCAGTCGAGAGAAATAAGCATGGATGATGCCTGTTAGGAAATCGTTCCCTCTACAGCGTTTCAGCAGCTAGAGATTTGCAACGGACTACCCCTTACACAAGGTCGTGTCAGTGAGATCTGCGAAACAGTACCGTTACTAGTCCATCGAATTATACTGTACGAATGAAGCTTCCTGGCAGATTAAAACTGTGTGCCCGACCGAGACTCGAACTCGGGACCTTTGCCTTTCGCAGGCAAGTGCTCTACCATCTGAGCTACCGAAACACGACTCACGCCAGGTACTCACAGCTTTACTTCTGCCAGTATCAGTCTCCTAGCTGTGAGTACCGGGCGTGAGTCGTGCTTCGGTAGCTCAGATGGTAGAGCACTTGCCCGCGAAAGGCAAAGGTCCCGACTTCGAGTCTCGGTCGGGAGCACAGTTTTAATCTGCCAGGAAGCTTCATATCAAAGCACACTCCGCTGCAGAGGGAAAATCTCATTCTGGATATACTGTACGTCTTTGATCAGCACTGAGAAATGAATGGGTCTGTCGTTACTGATAGCACATTCTGTCATGGGACAATGTAAATACGATACAACCGATCCACTTTACGGACAAGTAAACAAAATCTGTATCATGACTTCCTAGTAATTAGGCTCGTCCTCCTTCTTCCCTTGCAGGATATAATAAAACTTACATGTAAATAAAGAGGACAGAACTTACAAACTTGTACACATATTAGTTGTAAATAAGCAGGAAAACAATATTGATAGACAAAACGGTAGACCAGTTTACTTCTGTATCTACTTAAGCTGACTTCTTCGACCCCAGGCTCTCTACCTCAAAGTGTTCAGAGGATCATTCTATATGTCCTGTTAAATTTTTGCACGCTGTTATGGAAACACCCTGTATAATAACAAATATAGCAGCCATTCAAAATGAAGGAAATGAAAATTAGGAACTTACTTCAAATCATGTACTGACGGTTGCAATGAACAAAAATTCCACTTCCACTTCGCCCGCCTTTTAGTTGGTATTTTAGTGTAATATCTGCTTATGTAATAACACCTCTTCAGTGTAGTGGTTGGTTTTATAATTGCCGGCCGCTGTTGTCGAGCGGTTCTAGGTGGTGCAGTCTGGAACCACGAGACCGCTACGGTCGCAGGTTCGAATCCTGCATCGGGCATGGATGTGTGTGATGTCCTTAGGTTAGTTAGGTTTAACTAGTTCTAAGTTCTAGGGGACTAATGACCTCAGAAGACGAGTCCTATAGTGCTCAGAGCCGTTTGAGCCAACCAACTAAAAAACATAAAAGTTTTCCTGGTGTAGCTTCCTGCAGCCTAACACGTAGCTTAAACTACATTGGTGAAATGCAAAAATATCTACAACTGTTTTCGAGTAACACTACAAGAAATTTTTTATGGAAAATTTTGCTAAGGTCATATGGGAGAGCAACGGCCCCTAAGCTTAACCACTAATTAATCAATCTTAAAGTAACTTACGCTAAGGACGACACACACACCCTTACACGAGGGAGGACTCGAACCTAAAACGGGGAAGCCGCGCGGACGGTGACAAGACTTTAGACTACTACAGTGCTATAGGAGACGGAGTAATATTTAAAGTAGTACAAAAGTTAAATTGTAGTTTATAGGATATTTTCCTTTCGTGAACACCGAAGTGAAAGTAATATTCTATTACTCAATAAAGCTTGCCGTTATAGTGCATACTCTTAAGACGGTCCGCTACTGGTAGCTATGTGGTCAGCGTGACGGATTGTATCTAACGGCCCGGCTTCGATTCCCGGCTGGGTCGTGGATTTTGTCCGCTCACGGACTGGGTGTCGTGTTGTGCTTATCAACACCATTTAATCCTCCCTGACACGCGAGTCGCCGAAGTGGTGTCAACTCGGCAGACTTGCACCAGGCGAACGGTCTACCCGACGGGAGGCCCTAACAACACGGCATTATTTCTTATGACTGAATTCTGAATATGTTAGCTTCTACTATTTACTTGATTTCGATTCGAGCCAAAGTTACTGAATGGCATCTGATCAGTGCAGCTGAAATACGTAAAGAGATTCCTCCAACCCAGCTCATGTAAATGTATCGAACTTCGTAAGCTAATAACGAAGAAACAGGTTCTCATTTGCAGATACTGAAATTACTTATGTTCGAAAATGCCGAAGCATTTCCACACAAGCGTCAGCTAATACAGCCCCTTGGATAAAACTACTTATTAAAATGACTTGGATTCCAAGGGTGACTCAGGGTGCTAAAATTACTTGAATGAAAACAGCAATTCTTTTATGCTCGTATTATTGAAACAGGGCAGCTCACACTTACAACACAGTTCCCATGTATCAAGACAACACGTTAGGTAGAGGGGGGGGGGGGAGAGGGGGAGAGAGGGATACTCCTACAGAATCATGAGTTATTGTTTGAGCATTACTGGAAAGACGGTCTTGGTGCGATGATGCACATTGCAAAATAATTCCTCTGAATCAGGTTACATTTCTTTGATAAAGGACAATTTTATGCTAGAGACTTCGCCAATATCTCAAATAATCTTCACCTTTTTTAATACGCATCACTGTAAAAGCGGCTTAAAATACCAAACCGCCTTAAAATAGTAAAACAGCGCCGCGCTTGACACACTCACCTACGTACAAAACTCTCCCCTACTACGTCATTACTAACACTGACGAGGTGCCTAGGAACAAACATTTGATTGAAATTTAAAAGCGTCGCAGTCGTAAATCTTGACAGCACTCTATTTAATAGCGTATCCTAATACACACCAAAAATCAGTAAATCAAATGTAACTGAAAAGAGGTATAATCGAAATCCACTTGCAAGTTAAACACATTTTAAAGTAGAAGCTGTTAGGTACTAACACAAATTTCCATTTTAAAGATGGGTAACGTTATTAAGATACTAAAGAAGCTGGATTCGTTAGCAGGTACCACATGTTCCATGATCATTGACCGTCTCCTGTTGCAAGGTACAAGATGGTGCACGAGTGACAAATTACGGCCTCACTGTCCACATGATGTATGAGTAGTGCTAAAATTATATAACATTTCACTCACGATAAAAGTTCTGTAGCTGAAAAATTAACAATATATTCTAAATAACTAATCTATTGAACACCACTGAAATGTCTGAACGTGAACTATTTAAAATGCTGTGCAAAACAACATTGTATTTAACAAAATGGCCGAAATACTATGGCAAGCTCTAGTACACATTCCTTGATATGATTATAAAATAATTCACTACACTGAGATACCAACCAAAACATATCGTTTATTCCTACGCAGACTGTGCTCTACATACAACACTCTCCCATACTATTTCATTACTGACAAGTGGTGACTGGACTTCCTCGTAGTGCCTACATGTCAGTGTTACTTAAAATATGGTAAAACTGATCATTCTTTCCTCAACTGACAACAAAAGAAAAATTTACCTCAAACAAACAGCTTGATAATACATACTAGAAAGTGGTAACTTTTTTACTGGAACATGACTTCCACCTTGAAGTGTCTTTTATCGGTGATACTAGGTGGGGCGGTTCACTCGGTTTGAACATATAAGAAATTTGCGTTAATGGTGAATAATTTAGCGGAGACTTCTTTTTTGAACTCACCCATTTCATAGTTCTTTTCTCATCACAGATATTGCATGCAACAAAATTCTCCTTTACTAAATAAATATCTACTTCTGTCAATGACAGAAAAAAGAGAAAGCTGGCGACGACAATTTGTCAGGAGAAAAATTAGGCAGGTGACAACTGATTCACCCTAAATCTGAAAGATGACAAAGAAAATTATAGTAAAATAAATAATAATAATAATAATAATAATACAATAGTAATCAATTGACTCGTGCCGCTGATGGCGAAGGTTATTGTTACAGAGTCATGCAGAGAAAATAAACGCAACTGACGTATGAATATCTTACGTCGCAAGAAAATAAAACGAAAAAAACGTCGAAATTAATGTCAACGGCGAAGAGAAGAGAGTGTCGGAAACGACGTAATAAATTTTGAACGTAATGGGGAGGGTGGAGGAACCATTCTGAGTCCCAGGAGTTATTTCATATACGAGAACACGCGAAATTTGAATGGAGTTCGTTATCGGATTGAAGATGGAAACGAATAGGCAGCAGGTAGCGGTAGCAATAGGCGGACTATATGAATTCAGTCATAGTATGGCATGTGATGGCAGGACAATAGCACAATCAAAATGACAATTTTACGTGTTGCTGAACCACTTCCTCGAAAATATTTTAAACGTGATTTACTAGTGCTGCCAGATAAATACAATAGAATATCAACAAAATGCAAGCACTATTATGTTGCCAATTATACGACCAGTAAAAAAGCTGCTGTAAATCATTAATAAAACTCGTGCGAGTCCCAGCGTCAGATGGAAAATAAATGAAAAATATCTGGAAAGGTAAACTGATATGTTACTGTAGTTAGAAATATATTGTGACCAGGGTTAGAGTGATGTGAAAATATACCATATTTCCCAACGAGTGTGCACTGCAAATGTAAAGCGATTACTGAGATAATATTGGAAGAGTAATTTCAATTCATATTGGCGTGATATTATGGAGAGTCTCTCGGAATCACAAAACTAACGCAGCGATTATTTGAAAGCTGGCCGCAGATCGCAATGATTGAACGAAATGTTAGGACGAGCATTGGGGTAAAATGGCATTTCAATAACTACTGGCCTTCTGCTTTGCATTAAAGTGCATCTACGTCGTTTTGATGGGCTCATGAATTGGGTCAGTATTGTGTTCCGCGTGCATTTTACTTCACTTAAGCTCACGCTTACTATGTTAAAACAAATTTAAAAAATCTTTATCAGTAATTACACACTTTACTTACGGAGATCAACGCAGTTTTACTGAAGTTATATGCTAAATCTCTTACGGTTTCACGTTATTCATTCTATGACTAACTAGTGGGAAATTGACATTGTAACAAAAGGCGATTCCTTTATCCTCAAAAGTAATATGGTGTAAGTTAATGTAGTGTGACGGACAAACTTGACCCCTCATTGGTATCCTGATGACTGTGTTTCACGAATTTAATATCCTACAGGAAGCAATATAAAATTATACACACCTTTCTTATTTTCGTTATTTGAATTTTATTAAATCATTTGACGATCTTATGTACGAAAATGTAACGTAAATTTATGTAAACTGAAGTTATTTGCTTTGTAATATTATCTGAATTAATTTTTATATCTTCTCTCTCTACTTCTAGAAGCTAGTCCCGGTAGGTTAAATTACGTATTACATTTTGACGAACGCCAGTGTGAGAAAAGTGATGAGCAGACGAGGTTCGAGATTTTTTTGAGAAGATGGGAGACATGAGGTACCGAATACTGTTTAAATCTGGCGTAGCTTCATTAAATTATGAAGGGAATAGCAATTGTGTCAGAGTCGGAAGGTGGATTAATTCAGAAGCAGACAGTAGTAGCCATTAGGAAGCTGAAAGTATCGTTATTTAGGAAAAGGGACAAACAGAACGTGAAACTTTGAGAAATCGATTGTTGCGTTCTGGTTACTGGTGGAAGCATTGGACCATAAATCGAAGCAGCAGAAGACGAGGAAGAATAGAAGAAATCAGGACAAGGAAGAAATCACAAATAATAAGACTTGTCGCAAAAGATGGAGATAGAAATAAGATACGAAGAGACGTCACAATTTCCTAAATCAATAGCCATCAGATTCCGGGAGTGTAGCTTATTCAGGTACCAAAACTAACAGTTTATTACGTGATCATTGTGACTAAAAAGAGATACAAGACGTTATTTTACTGTTTTGCTGTTTTACTGCTCTTCAGTTGGAAGTAGGTTGATAGTTTTATTTGTGACTTAAGCAGAGGGTCGTTTGTTTTAAATAGTATTCCAAACGTGTAAGGGCCTAGCTTCCGATTATCAATTTGAACAGTGTGTTAGACAAACGATCTGCCATACAATAGCGCTATGAAGCAGTATTACACTGATAGAAATGTTCGTGACCTTAACCCAACATATGTCCAGTCCACTCATTTAGAAATAATCTAAAAATTTTTGCAGTGTTTTATTCAAAGTGAGACTCGTTAAAGCCGCAGCAATGATTTTGTTTTCAGCTTTGGTGAATATTTTGCAAATATGTGCAATCGCTTATATTTCCGGAACAGCAGATCTTCGACTCTGGAGATTACACTGCAATCATCATGAGATGAGGTGACATCTCTGAATTCAACTATCAACAATCCGTCCGCCGCCATTTGTCTAACTAGGTCGCGCTAAAACATGCGTATTTATCTAACATCAGACTGATGGCTACTGTACAATAAATTAGTGTGTATATTCCTAAGCGTGATAATTAATGACATTATTTTACCGGAATTCTAGAGTTTAAGCCGTTGTTGCGAAACACAATATAGGCCTACGTGTGCGCTTAGCTGTTCGATATTTTATACAAGTACCTGTCAGTTTTATAAATCATTTAATTGCTGTTATAGTTTATATTGCAACATACTTCCAACACAAACAGCAGTTAACATTTATCATTATTTTCTGTCTGAATTCTTACGACACGCATCTGTTGACGCTCGTTAGCAATTATGTACCGCCTGTCCACTTACACTGTGACTGACATTTACATAAAGCGTATTTACATTACTTATACACAGATGGATATCCGGCATCTAAGAGTTACACTTCAATAATCACCAGTACAGCAGCACTTAACCGTGTAGAAGTTGCGTATTTATATAATTTTGTACATTTCATTGTATGCATTGATTGTAAATGTGACCGCGGCAGGTCACGCGTCGCAGTGAGAAAAGCTTGTTGCCCGATGTTTGCATATGTACATTCACTCCGGTTGGAAACTTTCTGCACTTCGCAGAAGGGGCGTGGCACGTCAAGTAATATTTAGCCAGTCAGACGTTGTGGCGACACAGGGTGATTCAGCTGCCCTTGCCCATATCGTTTTATGACACTGCAATGTTATACCTGGCATTCGAATACCACGCACAAGATTTTTCTATCTTCTCCCTTTTTTTTTTTTAATCCAACAGAAAAACATGAGTTGGACATTTTTGTATCAAATTTAATGCTGTTTAATTTTTTTCTGCAGTACATTTTCAATAGAAATCATAGTTTTAGAGTAATTAAAAAAAAGGAAACGCACCACAGTTCCGACACTCAGACCCCACTTGTCAGAATTTCTAGTACGTTATTCATGGCATTCTCTCCTACCACTATACAGAAATTCGCGGCTGCACGAATTATTTCCCACGTTCTACCTTTTATGATCTTATGACGACAACCGCTTAGTCGAGCACTTAGAAATTGTAACACTGACTCTTGTTTAAATTTTGCGTAACAGTTTTGTGAATTTTTGCAACTTAAAACAAATTAGATCGTCTTATTTGTCAGGACTTCTGCTTACCAAAATAGCATGCTTATAAGGGTTATATGTGAATCACATTGTCAACTTAATTTTAGCGCGTAAAAAAAAAGAATGTCGGGAGTAGTGCATGTTGAAATCTTGATTTGTGAGGAGTGAGGGTGGAGATGGAGATGCGCTTAATGGTCCTTTTTGTTCGGTTTTCTTCAGTAACTCGAAAATCGTGGCCTCCAGTGGAAACGTATTACAGCACGAAATATCCTACAAGAAGGTCCTGTTGAAGTTTTCTATAGGAAAGACAGTTCCGCGTAGCGAGCGAGAGGATATGAAAATTTGATGCATGATTTATGATGGCTAGGTACAACATAGTGCGTTGCATAAAACAAAATCGATAGGGAGAGCTGAATCGTATATTGTGTTATGACCTGTCTCATGTTTCTGACACTATAGTGTACTCTGGGTACCCAAATTTATATTCGGCTACACACATGGCTCTGAGCACTATGGGACTTAACGTCTAAGGTCACCAGTCACCTAGAACTTAGAACTACTTAAACCTAAGGACATCACACACATCCACGCCCGAGGCAGGATTCCAACCTGCGACCGTAGCAGTCGCGCGGTTCCAGACTGTAGCGCCTAGAACCGCTCGGCCACACCGGCCGGCGGCTACACACACATATTCATTGTTTATAGTAGGAGCTTATCAGGCACATCAATTGATCACAAGCTCCGGAAAATTTAATAAAACTGTTTTAACCCGAGTCGTAGTAGTTGGTTAGCAGGAACAGGAAGGATCGAAAATCCTCGAAGTCATGATCGCAAATACACTCCTGGAAATTGAAATAAGAACACCGTGAATTCATTGTCCCAGGAAGGGGAAACTTTATAGACACATTCCTGGGGTCAGATACATCACATGATCACACTGACAGAACCACAGGCACATAGACACAGGCAACAGAGCATGCACAATGTCGGCACTAGTACAGTGTATATCCACCTTTCGCAGCAATGCAGGCTGCTATTCTCCCATGGAGACGATCGTAGAGATGCTGGATGTAGTCCTGTGGAACGGCTTGCCATGCCATTTCCACCTGGCGCCTCAGTTGGACCAGCGTTCGTACTGGACGTGCACACCGCATGAGACGATGCTTCATCCAGTCCCAAACATGCTCAATGGGGGACAGATCCGGAGATCTTGCTGGCCAGGGTAGTTGACTTACACCTTCTAGAGCACGTTGGGTGGCACGGGATACATGCGGACGTGCATTGTCCTGTTGGAACAGCAAGTTCCCTTGCCGCACTAGGAATGGTAGAACGATGGGTTCGATGACGGTTTGGATGTACCGTGCACTATTCAGTGTCTCCTCGACGATCACCAGAGGTGTACGGCCAGTGTAGGAGATCGCTCCCCACACCATGATGCCGGGTGTTGGCCCTGTGTGCCTCGGTCGTATGCAGTCCTGATTGTGGCGCTCACCTGCACGGCGCCAAACACGCATACGACCATCATTAGCACCAAGGCAGAAGCGACTCTCACCGCTGAAGACAACACGTCTCCATTCGTCCCTCCATTCACGCCTGTCGCGACACCACTGGAGGCGGGCTGCACGATGTTGGGGCGTGAGCGGAAGACGGCCTAACGGTGTGCGGGACAGTAGCCCATTTTCATGGAGACGGTTGCGAATGGTCCTCGCCGATACCCCAGGAGCAACAGTGTCCCTAATTTGCTGGGAAGTGGCGGTGCGGTCCCCTACGGCACTGCGTAGGATCCTACGGTCTTGGCGTGCATCCGTGCGTCGCTGCGGTCCGGTCCCAGGTCGACGGGCACGTGCACCTTCCGCCGACCACTGGCGACAACATCGATGTACTGTGGAGACCTCACGCCCCACGTGTTGAGCAATTCGGCGGTACGTCCACCCGGCCTCCCGCATGCCCACTATACGCCCTCGCTTAAAGTCCGTCAACTGCACATACGGTTCACGTCCACGCTGTCGCGGCATGCTACCAGTGTTAAAGACTGCGATGGAGCTTCGTATGCCACGGCAAACTGGCTGACACTGACGGCGGCGGTGCACAAATGGTGCGCAGCTAGCGCCATTGGACGGCCAACACCGCGGTTCCTGGTGTGTCCGCTGTGCCGTGCGTGTGATCATTGCTTGTACAGCCCTCTCACAGTGTCCGGAGCAAGTATGGTGGGTCTGACACACCGGTGTCAATGTATTCTTTTTTCCATTTCCAGGAGTGTATTTGATCTCTGCTATAATACAAAGACTGATAAACTATGTCAATTACTAACTTCTAATAGTATAATGCCTTAGTTTTGTAAGCCTCGTTCTACTTGATTGGTTATGAGAAATGTAAAGTTATTTTCCTACACGTTCTGTATGGATGTTCTCATTTTAAGAATAGATTTTGACTATGTGTTTACCGTTATGGCAGTTACAGCGGTCAAGAATGTTTTTATGGTCTGAAGATGGCTCGTGTGCAGATGAAACTAGTAACCACATTAAAAATTTATTTGCAATCTTGACTTTGAGGACTTTCGATACTTAATAAAAAAATTCGACAATTTTGTCTCTAACTTGACGATGTCAGCCATCATGACAATTAAGACAGTTTTAATGGAACAAAGATACGTGAGAGCTCTTTACATTAAGTATTGAAAAATTCTCGAAGCAAAGATCACATTTTTTTATTTTGATTACTAGTTTCAGCTAGAAACGAGACATCTTCAGAGCTTAAAAACATTTCTAGATCAATGTAATATGTAAGCAGCCTCCACTCCCCCCCCCCCCCCCCGACACTGAATATAAAGTTGGATACCAAGAGTACACTCCAGTGCCACAAACATATGTAAGCTCTGAATATACAGGATCATTCAGCTGTTCCTACCAAATATTTGTATCTGGCCCTTAAACATCATGCGCCAAGTTTTCATACTCTCTCTCTCGCAATGCAGAAACTGTTACACCTACAGAAAACTTCCATATGACCTTCTTCTAGGTAATGTAATGTAGTAATATTTTGTGCTGTAGTACGTTTTCACTGGAGGCCACGATTTTCGAGTCGTTCAAGCAAAACATACTACAGTAACCTTCAAACGCACCTCCACCCTTGCACTCACACCTCACCCCTCACCAATCACGATTCATGGTTTGTTGTTCGTAACACTCCTTCCTACCACTGTACAAACATTTCCGACTACACAAACCATTCCCGATATACCACCTTCTGTGGTCTTTCCTGATTTGACTGTTACGCGGTAAAACTAACTACGTTGACATTTCGATTCAAACTTAAACCTCAAAAGTTTGATAGTCAGAAGGCCTGACGAACACAACGATGCAATTGTTTATTTTAAGCTGCTAAAATTCATATAACTGTTAGGCAAAATTTACACAAACGTCAGTGATACAATTTGTAAGAGCTCCACTAAGTGTTGGCGCAATAAAGCTAGCCAGTGAAGACCAAAAAAGTCGAATGTGGGAAATAATTCGTATAGTCACAAATTTCTGTACAGAGGTAGAAGGGAGTGCCATGAACAACATACTAGGGAACTCTGACCGATAGGGACTAAGTGTGGACTGGGGCTACGTTTGAAGATCACTTCTGTAAGTTTTTCTTGAATAACTAACTCTACGGCTTCTCGTGAAAACGTATCCCAGTATTAAATTTAACTACTGTAAATTTCTCGTTTCCTTAATGCTACATCTTCGGTTACGCTTTCCAAGGTAGGTTTCTTTATTTATCATACTGCTTACCTGTACGTTTGTTATTATAACCTGGCAGCAAAGCATCCCGTTATTTCTGGATCGGTACTAACCTGTAAATAAAAAAAAACACATCATCAAGATAAACGTAAGGTGCATTAATAAAAGAATACATTGCAGAACTGTGTGCCCATTAACACAAATAATTACTAGAGCTTCAAGAACACAATACCAGTCCCAAGTTAGCTTTACCCGGTATCAGTACAAACGAATGACACAAGACATCTGGAGCTGGTTGCATCTATACAATGTATTTAGTTACAAAAACATTACTACAAGAAACACGCCAAGTATCTTTCAGAGCCTAAAGGATTCCGTTTCATATTCTTGAATTTCTAAACATTCAATTAAACTTCAGCAGTGAATCTAAGTTAAGCTTAAACGAGTGTTAATAACACTTCAGAACGCTCATGACTATTTAACGCCGAATGGAAACAGTCTGTTCAGACACAACAACATGTCCCAGATCCATAAACGACGCGTGCTAGGTACAAGTTGTGCTAATTCCTACTGAATTCTGATATCAGTATCAAATTTAAGAACATTATTGCAGTTTCCTTAACTTAAATTATTTTCTTGTTTGTGATGTAGGGCACATAAAATAATAGTTTACTTGTCTATGTGTGTAAATCTTTCTGAAGTTTCGTATCGTCAAAGACCGTAAAAGAAATGACGTTGGCAGACTTTATGACCAGTGCTGCTTTGCGATTGGATTCGACCATTGGAATAGCTCTTTCGTCTCCCAAAATTTTGCTTCACTGGAGCTGGTTTTGTGTTTAGCTTCTTACTAACAATTTGTGGGTTAACAGAGTTAGTATTAGCAAATAGTGATGCCTTCCCTTACTCGACAATGCACTGCAGCCGTTTGACGTTGAGCCTTCGCAGTTATAGTAGACAACGAAATTAATGGAATATGTAGTTTTTACAGGCACTCTCCAAGATCGAACTGTCTTCAGGCACTGTTTGCACAATCTACAAGGTCAGATGCACACCGCACGCCAAAACATCTGGTTACTCTCTATGTCTGGTCAGGACACAGAAATTGGAAACAGCGTTTTTCTTCGTATGCATTCACAACGGATATTCCTCAAATCCTACCACATTTATATGTTAATTGTGGATGCTAATGAAAAATCAGACGTCCTCATAGTAGATTTCAAAACTTTTGCAGCCATAAACGTGATATAGACTGTCTCTGCCTCTACCTATTATTTAGTCTACATTTATAATCAGGATCTATCGATCGACAGAAGAAGGAAAGAAAGAAATGTTCAGGTAATAAAGAATAAGTCGCTTAGGAATGCCGTCAATAGGACGTGCAAGCAAGGTAAAGCGAAATAGCTACAGGAGTTGAAAGCGGTGACCTTTCGGACACACTGTCTTTCACCCCTTGTGAATTATGTACTCTCCGCAAAGGCAATGCACCCATCTCAACTACGTAGCGAGCCATATGCTCTTCGAGGAAAGCTACCGGTGTTCTACAAAAGCGTGACCGCCATAAAGTCGCCCCTGGTGTCAGCAGGACAATGGCCAGTGGCGTGCATTCCAGAGGTGTATTGTCCACGTCGGGTATGCCACCGACAGACGGGTGCGCGAACTTTATGACTTGCTCTGGTAAAGAGAGTATTGTCCACCGCAGGTGTGGAATGGACACGCGTTTCTCTGGCTCCAAGTTCAGCAGGGGTCAGTATAGATTTTGGCGGCAAACTCAGTGGAAGAATGTCGCTTTGACGTGTCCAGGCGGTGCGATGTTATAAGTACGCCACTCCTCCAACTTGCGCGAGCAGCTTGTCCACTGAAGGGGACAGCTTTTGGCGAACGCACGTGGATTTGCTGGCGAGGACGGACGAGAGAAGAGATTTTCGTGGCATTCGTTGGATGTTCACCGGTCTGGGAAGTTCGGCCGAGGTACGCTGTACACTCGGAAAATTGATGGAGAGCCACCACGGAGGATAGTCTTGGTTCTTTCAGCGCACTAGGCGTGATTCTCTGCGCAGCTGGGCGGGAGGGAAAGCCGGCCGCTGTCTTTGCAGTTACGCAGCACTGCGAGACGCAACATCACCCGCTGGGCAGTTCAGTGGTGAGCAAGTCGGCAGTCCAGGCCTATCAGCAATCTTTGTCTGAGGATTACACTGCAGCGAGTCCATCTGACATTCAGTCCCGTATTTCAACCAACCTATGTGGTGTTGACGTTCAACTAGTGCGGTTAATCACCTGACATTCAGTTAGAAAGCCTTATCACTATTACCTTGAGGGAGGCATTGCTTTAGCTTTCCCTCTTCCCCTTGAATTGCTTTTCCAGCCATCAACATCATCCTTCTCTTTTTTAATTTGAGCTTTATGATAATTCTGCGAATTCATATGTTGGCTTCATTATAAAAGTCTGAAAAGAGCAATATTTTATTTCAGTACCTTATTCACCCTGACCACTTGAATTATTTTTTTGTGCTGAGGGTACGTAACAAGGGAAGACAATCTTACAGAGCAGCGTGAATAGTTCAGAAGAATAGATTCACTATACACATAAATCAAGGTAGCTTTCGGTGAAATTAGAGGGAGATGGAAATATTAGGAGGGTAAAAATCACTGATTTAGAGTCAACTACGGAAGGGCGAAAGTAATGAGAAGTAGCAAAAATGAGATAACGGATGAACTTATCAAAACTGAGGAGCAAGTAGTAGAAGACGTGAAGCAATTACGCTATCTTGGAATCGAAACAATATATCCTGGATGAAGAAATGAGGATTTAAGTAGCAGATAACCACAGGCTAAGAGGTTATGCCCCGCTGAAAGGAATTTACTAGTATGAAACATACGGTAGGCTCTAACATGGGGATTTATTTTTAGTTATATATTTTTTCCCTTTTGACACAAGTCTACAAATCGCCTTTCCATTGTCTGACTACATACGTGACAAAGATTGTAAATATTTATATCTTACTAATCCCTTTTATTTAAATAATATATTTGAAGTTTTAATACGAATTAAATGTATCGTATGAGCTTCTTGTGTTATTTTCATGTAAATTTAATTAAATATATTTTGTGTGTAAACTACATACACTTTGGTCCTATAGGAAGAATTCAGCTGTGCCAAAATATTGTTTTCGAGAGAGAAACGAGTGAAAGTAGTTAGTCAGTGCTGGAACTCGGTCAGTTAATGGCGATCCTGGGGTTAATTGGTCGAAAAATAATAATTTGGTGGAATGAGAAGCGATTTTCGTTGCGGTGAAGTCGGAGAATTTTAAGAAGAAAACAATAGTATTGTACTGAGACAGATGACACAGATTAAAACGAAGTCATGTATATCGTTGCAGTAAAACACAAAAATTGCGAGAAGACAGTTATTTCTGAAATTTAAAGGAAGAAGAGGAGTCGCAGCAGGAGACGATATAGAAGAAAGGTGAAAGTTAGAAACAGGATTTTCAAAGCAAAAGATTTATTAAGGAATAAGCACAGAAGGCAATGAAAAGCCAAGACTAACAATACGTTGCGAAAAGGAGAAACAGATTCATCTAGAAAATGAGAGTATATTGTGGTTTCACTGTAGGCGTGTACTGGACAATTAGCAGTTTGGTTTAGTTGAGAAGAAACTTTGAACTACGCCACTACTAAGGACTATGTTAGGGAAAGTAATTGTTGACAGTTATTTTATTTACTAGAGGACCATACGGAAGTAAGATGTCAATAAAGTGATGATTGACCCTTAAAATGTATTAGTTAGTGGCTGTTCATTGTTAAGTTTTAAAATATCGTCTCATCATTTCAGTCCAGTACATTCCAGCCCAGTATCCTCCATAAAATAGTTCTACTTTTACAGTAAAACTCTGTTTCAGGATAGCGCATCAGATAAGCAAGGGCCTTTTGTTTTATATTTTATTCAAGATATACAATGCAATATACCACAGATTTTCTACATCATCGGCACCCATTTGAGACAAGAAAAATACCTGTGTCTCATCTGCAGAATCAGACGTTGTTTCTTAATGTCTTCAACAGCATGTCATTCATAGCAGACACTTGTGTAGGCAGTTACACAATATAGGCAGTTACACCACACAACGAACAATAGAATCAAATTAATTAACTGAAATAATGATTAGAGACTTTATACATATTTTTCCTATCAACCTAAAACTTTCCTGGGAATAAAATTTGTTATTCCACTGCTTTAGTGGTCTGCGTGAACATATGCGCACTGCAAAATGTCATACTAAACTACTAATACAATATTTCACATTGTTAGTATGGAGTTATTTATCTCTCTATTTTCGTTTCTAGTAGCTAATATTGACTTAATGAGGACTGGATTAAAGCAATACGATACTATAGCATGTGATAGAAGTTTCCTAACAGTTTTTTATGTTAAGATCCTGTTTTTTGTACTTTACATGTTATGTGGATGAGTTCTTACCAGTTTGAACAAGTAGTGGCTGTTTAGAAATCAGTCTTTGCTATAGTACCACGCTACATACATACATACATGCACAACCATTATTTCGAAAGTCAGATTTTACTGTCAGTCTCACTCAAAATATCACATAACACACACATTAATTAGTATACATTAATGGTTCACTTTTGTTTGTACCCTCTGATTTTATACTTTTACTTGTTTCTATTTACATTAAGTGCGTGTGTGGCTGTCTTACATCGCCGGTATTAGACCATAGTATTAACGAGGCTAGTAGCGAATAGAGTCAACAGAAGCATGTGGCTAGCATGAAATTACTTTGGTGATACTGGGGCAATTTGAAGGTCTGCCAGTTTGAAATACTATTTCTGACACAGAATTCTGAACTGCACTGTTACAGGGTGCTTACATACGAACAGTTAGTTCCAGCACGTCATAGTTTATTCGCTTTGGCTTGCTATAGAAAGTGAAGAGACAACAAAAGATTATTTGACATTGTCAGTGTCTACAGACATTATTCTAGCACGCGGTACAGTTGGTCAAGCGTATGAGAACAGTAGTGAAGTATTCATAGGTAATCAGATAATGGCGGTATATTATCACATCATACATCAACGTAACGCAGAAAACGTTCTCTGAGCGCATTTGGAGCTGCGCACTGTGTGGAGATGAAATATGGACTATACGAGAAACGGAAAAGAAGTATTAGAAGGGTGGTATTAGTTCCGCGCAGAATGGAGGAGGAAACGAATACGTGTAACACAATGACAGAATTAAGTGATGGGACATATTCTGAGACATAAGGATATAACTTTCACAATACTGGAGGTAGCAGTAGAGTGCAAAGACTGTATGGGCAGTGGAACGTGCCTAAGAAGTAATAGCGGACATTTGGTGTAAAAGTTTCTCTCAGTTGAATGGATTGTCACAGGAGAGTAAGTCGCACACGCGCCAAACCATCACATTAGTGATGAACTGTGTTACACACCATCTTCTTTACAAAAAGAAACACCCCCACCAGCCCGTTAAGAAACCCTCCTACACACACACACACACACACACACACACACACACAGGCACGCACACAGAGAGAGAGAGAGAGAGAGGGGGGGGGGGGGGCAGGGAAGGAGGGAAGCTGATGTCCGGCTTCCCTCGAGGATCAGTGTTGAAGTCATGGTTATTATTTCCTCTACATATGACAGACGCCAATAAGTCTTCCACATTCACACACTGTAACTATACCCTGTAAGCTGTCGAGCACCAGTCTCATCTGAGTATCAGAGAAAAAAATCAAGCGATAATTATAATGTATCGTATGCAATCACAGTCTGAATATGGCAGGTTCAGCGTACTGTGTACCATATAGGGGAATACTACGCATCCACACATACAATTTTCTACCATTTGCAAAGCAGGGTCGACATTAAACAATATCGACTACCTCGAAGGGAAGGTGACTGGTGAGAGAACAGTTTACCGCACTGTGTTCCCAGCAAGGAACTGCATCCACCAGTATGATTATAAATATACTAACAAGGCTGGACACGTACAAGTTTTGTTCAATGCCTAAAGTTTTCACTTTAGCTGAACTCTACTACTGGAATATGAACGAGCCACTGTGATCCGAAGTAAATAACAGACTTTGACGTACCTCGGTGGCTTAGTGGGGCGCCAACCTAGATTCCTTATACACGTTAGGCATTATACAAATTTACACTGCTTTGAAATTAGCTGCACGAGAGAAGAATCATGCAAACGTAAAATACGCTAATCCAGAGACTTCAAACATACCCAGTGTTAATATCTGCAAACCATATGGGCACTGAATTCAACAAACTTTCGGAACTCTACCTTACCTGCATATGTCACAGTCGCCAAAATGATACCTGTTCGAGAGAAAAGACATATAGCTTGTTCGAGGAGAGTCCTCATTACGAATATGTTACGCTATAGACGCGTTAGCACGAGTATAAACTGTTGCCGAGAATCAAGCATAGTAGCTATGCGTGGATCAATAGTCATTTCTTTCTTTACATACTTAAGACTAACAACCCATCTCCACATAATTTTGTCAAATACATTTTTAAAAGAAGAGAAAGGGCCGTCGCTCTGGCTGAGCGGTTCTAGGCGCTTCAGTCTGGAAACGCGCTGCTGCTACGGTCGCAGGTTCGAATCCTGCCTCGGGCATGGATGTGTGTGATGTCTTCAGGTTATTGAAGTTTAAGTAGTTCTAAGTCTAGTGACTGATGACCTCAGATGTTAAGTCCCATACTGCATACAGCCATTTGAACCATTTTAAAAGGGAAAGGACGCTCGGGCAGAGGGACGAAATAGTTTTTCAAAGATTTCTACGGATTGTTAAAATTCATGGTGAACCTTCAGCTGCTTTCTGTTTTGTGCAATTCGCTTCGCTGCTAGTTTCGGTCAGATGACCATTATCAAACAAGCTGGAGTGGACGGCTGGTTTAGAGCCCAGCATAGTGACAAATTTTTTTACGGTAATAGCTGTGAACAATAGCAATGTTCACAACAATAACTACTCATGTTGAGTGTGTGACTAGCTGTCGTTGTCAACTTTGCTTCTTCACGAAAGATATTGTGCACAGCTATCACAGCAAAAAATATTTTACTATTACGGTGGGCTTAAAACAGCAGTTACAACCGTTTATGCCATCTTATGCTTCGTAATGATCATGAATATCCCCACCTGCAAACATACATAGATTTTACGTATTGCATTACACATCTATTGTGCCAGCTGTAAACAATTAGTTTGCACAGAGTATATCTCGCCATCGAAATTGAAAAGATTCATTCATACTTGTTTCAGTATTAATCCTACCAGAAGAATGAACCATATAATTTCATTGTGGTAATCAACAACACTATCACTTCAAGAATAGAAACTCTTAGAAGAGACTTCATAGTGCAATAGAAGGATAAAGTGGCCAGCCAAAGCAGGATTACAGGAGGTGAATAGAGGCCACACACTCCTCGTGAGTGGGAGGTTACAAATGTACACGTATGAAGTTGGGTTTATTAATGTGAAAAATTCATAGTCGCACGCTAAGCTGTGGGCCGTTCTATGTAACTAGGTGAGTCAGCCAGAGTAAAAGTCTGAGGAAGAATAGGGCGTGTCGCCTCTAACAACAGCATGAACCTACTTTGTTCGAACTAACTTTCGAATCGAGAACATCATTAGCTTTATTTATCCTCATACCTCAAGAAAATATGCTTAAATAACAGGAATGGTGTGAAATGCTGGCGATGAGCAGCAATAATTTGTCTTTGATGACTTCAGGATAATTTAGGTTACCATAAATAACATTAAGAGAGTGTTCATATTTTTTTCATCTATTTGTATTGGGTTGAGAGCATATCGGTGTTTGCGTCCAGAGATGTTCTCACTGGGTCGTTATCCTATTATGAGTGGTTTGAGGATCCACTGAAAGTGAAGATGCAGTGTGTTATCTTGGATGGAGATTCATCTATGAAGCAACTTCAGAAAGTAGACGAGCCCCACTCAAGTATATTTTGTTTGTTTTATAATTAATGATCTGCCAGACAGTATTAATAGCAACCTCAGACTATTTGCAGGTAACAGGCTTATCTACAATGAAGTACAAAGTAAAGAAGCCTGCAGAAATATCCAGGCAGATCTCAGTGATATTTCAATGTGGTACAAATAGTGACAACTCGTTTTACATGTACGGAAATGTAAAACTGTCTATAGCAGAAATTACAGGAATATAGTATCGTATTACTACAATATAAATGGCTCAAAACTGGAATCACTGTATTGATACAAATGCCTGTGGGTAACAATTCGTGAGGGTATGAAAACGAATAATCACATAGGCTCACTCATTGGTTTAACAGGTGACGCACGAGCATGCAGACTCGCGCGCGCACACACTCACTTCGGTAGACCTAGAAGATGGCCACTGTAACCGTGGCCGACACCTTGGGTTCCCCAATATGACGCAGTACGATACTCCGAAAACTTTTATGTCAACTGACTCTGGCCGCGGAAGCTTACATAATTAAATGTGTATCCATCTTCATTCTAAATTAGTACTCTAAACCTAATTTTCAGGGTAGTGTAAACGCTCATGATTTAATGCCTCAGTTCTCTGACATAATTATTCAGCCTGTGTATGTAAACTAACATCAGCTGCTTACGTCCAACAAATACACACACAAACAGCTTAGCGCACTAATTTATATAATCCACGCAACATGTTATCATAAAAAGTAAACTGCAATTGAACAGGCCTTGGAAGACTAAACGTTACCGACCAACCGCTGTGTCATTCTCAGCCAAAACTGGATGGGAGTATAGAGGGACGCGTACCTAGCACATCGCCCTTCCAGTCGTTGTCAGATTTCGTGACTGGAGACGCTACTTCCTAGTGTCATCCTGCTTGCAAACAGCGCTCGGCAGACCCGCATGGTCACCCATCCAGATGCTAGAGAAGTCCGACAACGCTTAACTTCTAAGAACCTGTCTTACGGCAACAAGGCCGTTGGCAGATGTTATCGTAACAGTTTCTATACACTACAATAAACAGATCCTAGAGAAGAGAAAACAGAATGTGCTAAAAAATGTTTGGCTACGGCGAAACTAATCAAGCGGTGTCTTAAATTTCTTTTAAGTTTTTCTTAGCAGGTACGGAATATATGAAGATCTAACAACACCCAAAAGTTGCTGAATGATACGGGGCAAATGCAGCCTAAGAAGACTTCCCGTAAGTCACTTGTGGCTCCTATCTTACAAGGAAACATCAGCAACTTGAACTCATGCCTTAAGGATACATGGCAAACGTGCAAGATATCAGCGCCAGCAATCGATCCTGCGAAAAAATTTGGGCCATAGTTCTGGTAGTACGCAGTTACGACCTTCGTAACGTAAAGCTCTTAAACTTTCGCTCTCACCTATTGTCTGTCTGTTGCTGCACCCAACTGCAACCGTCTAATGCCTAAGCGCGAAGTAGCGTACAGTGGAGTGACAACCAGCGCGCACATCTTCGCGGCAAGTTGAAGGCAAAGGAATCTTAGAAGAGGGGGTGGGGGGAAGGAGAGGGAACACTTCTGCCAAACATGTTTTCAAATCTTAATCGAGAATGCGTTGTATCGTTGTTTTACTAGAAAAGACTACATATTACGTGAACCTCACGAACATTTATGTTCGGTACTGTGCCTCATAATCAAAATAAGTAAACTTAAGAATGTTAAGAATTATTTTTTTAAAAGTTTCGATTTGCAATTTTATCACGCAGACCACATTGAAGAAAAAGAAGAAGGTTTGCAGAGGAGCTTCTGTGAAGTTTGGATGGTAGGAGACGGTATACTGGCAGAATTGAAGCTTTGAGGACGGGTCGTGAGTCGTACTTGGGTAGCTCAGGTGGGAGAGGACTTGCCCGCTAAAGGCAAAGGTCCAGAGTCTCGATTCGGCACACAGTTCTAATCTGCCGGGAGGTTCCATATCAGCGTACACTCCGCTGCATTCTGGCACACTGAAGAATTCCGCAACCCCACTGTCTATTATTCCATCCAAAGAAAGTCACACACAACAGCGATGTTAATAATTAAATAGCGTTACGCTACTTCCTTAATGACTCTTTTTCATCTAATTAACTTGCACTGCATTTGTGAAGCGCAACATAGAAGTATACAAAGCAAAGACATTTGTGGCAACAGCTACAGGCTAAAAACCGCCCATTTTGACACAATGAAGAAATTGTTGTCGTTTGTTGGTTCACCGACATAATGGAAACTAACCTTTTGCTCACTCTACTGTGCAGTATTTCGCGCTCGGGCATTAGGCAGCTGCAGAGGGGCGGAGCGAATGACAAACCACCACGCTCGCGGAGTTCAAAAGCTCTACATTCAGAAAGGCATTATTGCATACTATAAGAATCGTGGGCCCAAATTTTCACTTGGGCTCCATTGCTGAGGATGATATGTTGCTGGTATGCTTTTATCTCCTTAAAATCTGACGTCTGGTTGTCGTAGTTCCCTTGTTAGTACGGCGGCTATTCGTAAAGTAAGGTCCGGTCGTCTGCAAAGATGAAAATCCGATAACGCCTTGCATATATGTGCTGCACAGTGTCTCTAGTACGCCCATCGTCGCGCCACCCTTTTTCAGTTCTGAGCGCTCAGTGAGCTCGTAAAGATGCTTAGGAAATAGTATTTCCAACCAAGTATGAATGCCTGTGGGAGATTTCGCCCGATTTGATGCAGCCCACACAACATAACTCATATGCATTTCCTTCTGCATGACAATTCTCGGCGTTACACTGCAGGAGCAACGAGGACACTCTGATTTTCATCTCTGCTCACATGAACCGCGGCTGTGAAGACAAGGTTTTGGCACAGACAACAGGCTACAGATCAACGTAGAAAATTGGCAGGACGAGGGTGCCGGCACAATGGTACAACTAATGTCTGTCGGAGCGGTGACTATGTAGAGGAGTGGCTCGGAGATGTAAATAACTGATGCAAATAAAACATTTTTGATTTTGACGGTGGTTTTCATTTCGCTACCAATCGGACTGTACCTTCCGAATAGCCCTCGTATATTTATTCAGTTGTTTGAGACCCACACCAAACAGAACTAACTGCTGATATGTCACATGTTGATTTGGTTCAATGGAGAGAGTCACTGACGAAAACAAAGAAAAAGACAACTGTTCTGGCCGCAGACGTTGAATCGAGCCCGACCGAGCGCCGTGTCATGTTCCACCTTTTCTTTATAGTGGCATATAGTGCCATTTGTAAGCTTACAAAACAAAAAACAGAACAAAAATATTAAACTGATTAGTCATTTGAAGCGTACAAACGGATAACAAAGACAAGCATAGCCAACATAAATTAATGAAAACGTCAAATGAAGTTAATAATACCATTGAGAATTCGGGAGCAGTCCTAGGAACAGGTAGCCCCTTGTTCGTTTTGTATTTTGTTTGCTGCATAGTCTTGCATGTGATTCGTGTCCTTACCGGCGTCGAGAATTACCCTACGCCTTGTTTTCCAAAAATTAGGTCTAACATGTTACCAAACATCGTCCTGAAATTTGGGTAACGTTTCATCTTCCAAAGTGCCGTTCTCATATACGCCTCGAAACTAATGCGATTATCTTCACTATTGTGGATGATGTTATATATCACACTGTTGTTCTTGGTAGCGGGAAAATGTTGCGTGTCGGGCCAGAACAGGATGTTAGTGCAGTGGCTGGCTGGGCTGCTGCGGGTAATCAGGCCCAGTCTCTGCTGCACCCATTTCCAGTTAATGACATGGCCGCCACAAGTGAAGCGATGGGGTAAGGTGTCGACCAGATCACAGAGGACGCATTTATCACTGTCACTTAAACCGATTCTATGCAACCTATCTTTAGTTCGTATAACATCAAATGATTCAAATGGCTCTATGGGACTTAACTTCTGAGGTCATCAGTCCCAACCTAACTAACCTAAGGACATCACACAGATCCATACCCAAGGCAGGATTCGAACGTGCCACCGTAGCGGTCGCGTGGTTCCGGACTGTGGCGCCTAGAACCGCTCGGCCACTCCGGCCGGCGGTATAATATCGTTTACCACTTTATACCACGTGGACGCCACCTCAGCAGTGAGGACGGTTGAACTTATGCTGTCCCAAACGGCCTTCCAATGAACACTCGGGTATTTAAGTTTATTGGAATTCCGGACTATTGGAGATGTCCATCTTTTTAATAACAGGTGCGTCGTCGTTACATCCTGTATGAAATAATGTCCATCAATATAGCTTACTTCAAGAAAAAACTGCTTGACATGTCGTAGTTTGTAATGCACTTTACCCACATCAATGGGTGGCTGCATATCGGTGGGTTGTAAGGAATGGTAGCCATCCAAATGGGTATGGAGTCGCGCGGGAAGTCGTCGTCGTGTTAGCATACATGATGCCTGACATCCCTCCCAAGTTCGTCAGTTAGCATCGAGAGACTGAGCAGAACCCGTTCCACAGCTCCTACCAAGGAAAAACCTCTGGCATTACCCGAATCGAAGTCGGATCCCTCGCAGAGCAATCACCATCACTGGCCAGTTACTCCTCCACAGCCCACGTACCAAGTTTCAGGAATCACTACTAACTGAAGAATCCATAAACATTCTTCAGCCCCGACTTACCGAACCTGCAGGGATGGCGAAAACAAGATTAGACTAATTACAATGTGCACAGCGTCATTCTTCCCACGCAGCATAACACGAAGAAACCTTACTTAACATGTAGTACAGTGCTACCCTCTCCTACGCGCTTCGCAATTGTTTGCAGGGAACGCAGAAGTGTGACGTTGTCGGACCAGTCTCTAGCGGACGCGCACACTGCAGCAGCCTATTACCCGATAGCACTGGCTCGCGTCACGCCCACGCGCTGCATTAGGACACGAGCCGGCGTGACAGGCGACAAGCGGCAAGTGGCAAGCGGCTGGGCCCAGCCTCTCTTCCGCCCCCGCAGGCTGTCGTGCGACATGACGCGCCGCCTGACACCGGCCGCTCATCCCTGCGAGCATCCCTTGCAGCAGCGGCCAGCCCCCAATCGCGTTTGCCGACGCATACGCCTGCCGGTATAGGACAGCACTCGGAGTATATTGGCGCCTGTAGTTAACTAGATGCACGGCCAAAGTTGGGTCATCACGAAACAAGTTTGCAATCAAACTGGACACCACCTCGCCCTCGCCTCAGTAAACAACACTATGCACCATTTCAGTGAACGAAACGCTACACCAACATTGGGTTAGTCTTCTGCTGTTACAAGTCCGTCATTTACATACAATACTTATATGTATCGGTATCGTCGGTGGTGACTTCAATCTACCTTAGATATGCTGGAAAAATTATACGTTTAAAGCCGGCGGCAGGCATAAAATGTCGTCCGAAATTGTACTGAATGCTTTCTCAGGAAATTATTTTGAACGATTAGTTCATGAGCCCACTCGAAGCGTAAATGGTTGCGAAAGCATACGTGACCTGTTAGCAACAAATAATCCTGGACAAATAGCATCATGACGAATACAGTGATTAGCGGGCACGAGGCAGTTGCTGCTAGGTTGAATACCGTTTTAACACGCAAAGTACATCTAGTTGGATAACGTGCTAGAAATGCTCTTAACGCTATGAAATGTTCCCTTAGAAAACTTAATTACTATGCAGATAAACCTCTTACATTATTTGATTTTCAAACAGCTGAGCAGAACTGAAATTACTCAGACATTTCGCTCTTTACCTATTCTGACCAACACTAAACTGACACAATATTTTTAGGGCAAGGCAATCTGACTTTCAATAATCCCTACAAAAGAATGGCCCTGACTAACAACAACCTATGCTTTTCACAAATCACTTACCTCACAAATATCTTCGTTACTCGAACTACTACAATACAGCGAGCGCCACTACTGCCAGCTAAATAAAACATTCAAACTACTGAAGGCACTAACTAGTGATAGGCATAGTTAGCAAATGAAAGATTTTGATAGAGGACAAGCAATGTATTTATCTTAATAGTGTTGAAAATTCTTAATATATGTATCAGTCCATGATATCCAATATTACAAATTTACTCTTTTTGATGGACAAACGTCCAGATCATACAGTCTCATAATTCCGCCATCTCTCTCCCCACAACCACCACTGCTGGCGGCTCACCTCCAGCTGCACAACGCTACGCGCTGTTAACAGCCAACTGCCCAACGCTACAATAGCGACTATTGCAATCATGCCGACTAGCCTCAGACTGCACAAAGCACAGCCAGTGATTTTCATCCAGAGCGTTACGTGGTGTTACCAACATAAAAACCTAAACAGCCTACTTACAATGCATTTTTAAGAGACAGCCTCCACTCGCTCCATCTGATCACGTAAGCGTAGAAAAGATGTGGAATGATTTCAAAGAAATAGTATAGAAGGCAATTAATAAGTGATGGTACTGATCAACCATGGTACACAAAACGGGGCTGATCACTGTTGCAGAAACAACGAGAAGAGTATGCCAAACTTAAAAGAACGCAAAATCCCCAAGATTGGCAAAGTTTTGTAGAAGTTCGAAACTCTCTCTCGGAATCTGGCAGTAACCCCAAAGATATTCTGGTCATAAATAAAGCACACGAATGGCAAGGCGCGATCAGTAACTTAATTGAGGGTTAACAATGACAGTGCCACTAAAGGAAAGTTATTAAACACGATTTTACGAAACTCCTTCACCAAGGAAGACGAAGTAAACACTCCTGCATTCCAGTCAAGAACAACTGCCAAGATGAGAAACATAGAAGCAAATATCATCTGTGCAGCAAAGCAGCTTAAATCACCCAATAAAGGCAAGGCTTCTTGTCCAGATTATATACCAGTCAGGTTCCTTTCAGAGTGTGCTGATACAATAGCTCCATATTTAGCAATTATATACAACCACTTGCTCACAGAAAGATCCATTCTTAAAGACTGGAAAATTGCTCAAGTCACACCAGCACTCAAAAAGGGAAACAGGAGTAATCCGCTGAATTACAGGCCCATATCACTAACGTCGATTTGTACTAAGGATTTGGAATAAATACTGTGTTCGAACATTATGAATTACCTCCAAGAATACGATTTGTTGACACATGGATTCAGAAAACATTGTTCTTGTGAAACACAACTAGCTGTTTCTACTCATGAAGTAATGAGTGCATCGATAGTGGATGTCAAATTGATTTCACATTTTTAGATTTCCAGAAGGCTTTCGACACCGTTCCTCACAAGCGACTTCTAACCAAACTGCGTGCCTATGGAATATGGCCTCAGTTGTGCGACTGGATTCGCGATTCCCTGTCAGAAAGGTCACAGTTAGTAGTCATAGACGGAAAGTCATCAAGTTCAAAAAATGGTTCTAATGGCTCTTAGCACTATGGGACTTAACATCTATGGTCAACAGTCCCCTAGAACTTAGAACTACTTAAACCTAACTAACCTAAGCACATCACACAACACCCAGCCATCACGAGGCAGTCGTCAAGTAAAACGGAAGTAATATCAGGCGTTCCCCAAAGAAATGTTGTGGGGCCTACAACGTGACTACAGCTTCTGTTTGCACATGGCGACGCTTTATGCGATATGTTAATGTATCAAAAGAAAGAGACACATAAGATATATGCTGGTATAAAGCTAAATTTCGTAAGCCCATTAGTACCAGAACAATAGCATATTTCCGCAACATAATTTTTTATGAAAATTGAGTAAAATTTTTCTTATGACACTGTTCAGCAGTTAGTGCCAACACGACGACGAAACTATCGTAAGAACGAGTTAGCCACAAATGCTGTTTCGCACTCAGAAGAGCAACCAACTGCTGAATAATAATAATAATAAAAACTGAAACATAAGCGTTGTGCATCCTTTAAATCCGCGGAGACCTATTCCATTCTGTTCTAGCAACTGAAATTACGAATTATTGTAAACATCCGTATTCTTTTTACTATGCTTTTCCGAGGATTTTACTTCAATCACGAAGTTAGGCTTAGACTATTCGCAGTATACGTCTTTAGCGCACTACCTGTGATACTAACAGTGTAAAGTAAGACTATTGTGGTACATCGATATAAACGTAAATAGCGCTTAAGGATCTTAGGCTTCGCTTGATTGAGAAATTCAAAGTGAAAGCAGAAGTACTGACCTCACTTTTCAAAAGTTCATTTACTAAGGAAGATAGACATATACTTCCCAACGTACTTGCCGCACCACTACATAGGTGATACAGATATTGTATCAGTGACACTTAAAAGCTACTACAATTCTAAAATTAAACCTAGCTGCAGGTCCCGTTCAGATACCTGACAAATACCAACAGAGTTTGTACTATGCGGTAAGAAACACAATAACGAAATTGCATTAGGACTGAGAGATTATTTGATGACGGTAGTATTTTATATGCGTGCCGGCGGATGTTACGTCTCTCCAGGAGTAATAATTCCTCGGAAAAGGATGCAGGATAATTTAAAGAGTGGTGCGCCACTTAGACCAGTAAGATGTGTTCCGACTCTGAATACACCAAATCCTGTATCTAACGTAATTGCAACTTTCTGAGAAACATAAACATACACCTGAACGAAATCCAGTTTCACAATGTTTGGACATCATGTTTTTGTCTGTTTTCTTTCATTTATTGCAAGAAGCCACAAAATTCATGTGCTTGCCATTCCTACACAGAGCAGAAAGAAAATTTTCAAGGAATTTCATGCAGAGCAATGCGACAATTAGCTCATTAAGCATCAAGGGCTTATTACTGCGAAACAATTAATTCTTAATTGTTTGAAACTGCTCATCAAAAGGACAGTTACAACAACGACGGTAACAGAGAGGTGTTTAAAGATATGCGGCATTTTTCCAACAGAGCGTCCCACATTCACAGAGGTGGATTCCCTACTTTACAGGGCTACAAACCAGAGTCAGTTTATTTTACGATCCATCCACAGTTCATCCCATGTATTTCCTGAGCCGCGGTTCGCAAACGAGCACTATCTCTGTTCAACAAAAGAAATAATTACTTTTCCAAGAAGAAAAGTTGGCCAAAAACGACATTAAGAGTATGAAGAAGGCAGAAGTAGTACGTGCGACCCAATTCAAAAAGCGACTGAATTGCAGTTAAGATAATGCAGGGAGAAATCGAAGAAGAAACCTTTTGATTCTGATTAAAAAACCATTTGCAAACAGCGAAACTCAGTTACTTCTTCGACAGAACAATTCAAGTCTTTGTACCGTGCATGTTGTAAATAAAAGCACGAAGTACCGCCAACATAAGACTGAAGTCAGTGTTCAATGCGAAGCATAGCATTTCTTATAAATGGAAAAATTCCGCAGTTTTTTTTTTTTTTAATTCTGTCTTGTACATAAGTCTCATAATTTTTTTTATTAAACCACATTTCGTGTTAACAGTATCTATTATATAAGCATAAATTGCGCATTACAGTTTAAATCTTGTACGTTACTTTTGAACATTGTTATAAAATCGATTAAAGTCAGGCGACATGCCTGTTTAATTATTGCTTTAAACTGTGATGTTTCCTTCAGTTTTTAGCCAATTAAAACTAAGCACAATCATGCCGCACTTTATCGAGCCTGAACTGAAATGCTCTAATTGTACATTATTTGTATTATTGATGTTATTATTAGTCCACTGATTACAACATTCTCACACAACCATGTTTATGAACAAATACGAGCTGACGTAATAATCAAGGTAAAATGTTGGCTAGAGTCGCGGTAAAGCCTCCAAGAGTGCCTCAATTCTGTACGTATTATCCGTCGGTAATGTCATTCGGCGGAGCGCAGTAAACTGCTTTACTGAAGTGCTGTGGACTATGGATCAAAACAAAATTACTGTCTACAACAGCTGTGAACTCTAGTCAGAATCAAGCGAACACATGAAGGGCACGATGTTAGTTGCGAGAATTCATTACTTATAGCTGCAGACGCAAACAAGTTTCAAATGCAAATAGCTTCTAACTCAGTTCATGCCGTGTATAAACAATAGACTGCAAATAACACACAACAGTTTTCGTATTACGTTAACATATCTGCAACGAAAATTAATGAGGAGGACATAAAGTGGATGCACTCCACATGTACAGTTATGCTGAAAAGTAACCGAACGACCTGAATTGCAATTTGCCTGATTCGCATGCAACCCTCATAACACAGCTGTCTAGCAGGGCCTCTAATCGCTCCTTGGTAGAGTCGTTTGACTATTTAAAATGGTTCCAGCAAGTCACCACTAGAAAACACTGCTCTGTATCGCAATAACTCAAGACGTAAAGTAATACTACGATACTACAAATATCAGGGAGCACATTATCACAGGTAAGACTGTCCTTAAGGCTTGTAAGCTCACATTTATTACAGTAAATGACATACCTGAAATGTTACCACTCTCATTATTACGTCAGATAGGTAATGCACGTAGTAAGTTCGTCGTATTCATGATTTCCTCTTCAAAGTAACATACCGTAGTTATTATTTAACACAAATTGACATTAGAAATTTAAGTTATTCACGAGCAGCTGGTTGAGAATATTTATGAACTTCAAATGACACGACGAACCATCTCGTTCTGCATATGGATTCAAATCCAGGTCATGCACACTAAGCAAAGATTTCGTGACTGACGGAACAGTCAGTCCTGATTAGGCATACAGAGAGTGATATACCTCGATTTTAGACAGTATGAGTTAGCAAATACCAACTTTAAATTACATAACGCAAACATTTTTAACGGACGTGAATTACTACGCAGAACCTATTGTCCCTGTTAACGAACTACGAGAGATGTTAAATATTGCTTCTTAACAAGTAACTTATTTGAAATGCCGTGAGGTAAAATTTTGTGTTGGTCAGTGATTCGAACCCAGAACCTAATAAGATAGATATCGAAGCACAATCAACTGTGACATATCGGATTTTCTCGGCACTAGCTAGATGTTTTAACTGAAATGACGAGACGAAACATTATTTTTTTCCTTCCCAGGACTGCAACCAGGCAACTATCGCTTTTATATTCTAGAGAAAACGAACGTTAAATATAGGTTTGTTGCACAAGCAGCGACATGTGAGCATGTTTGAACTGGAAATAATAGGATGAAGAGTTCAGAGCTGGATGAGAATAGGGCTCCACGCATATCGTTGTTGACTACACGCAAAGAGACGGCAGCTACCGAATTTTTCTCCACCAGCAGCTCGGAATAACATCTTGAACTTACAGTGATCTCGCAAATAGTTCTGTCTCACTGGGAGTCAAAAACGTCAAATATCGTTAGTATTGACAACGAATGAAAATACATTAAAAATCTAAATTATTATCCACCAGCAGATAGGTGTTCTCGTGCTAGAGCTTGATAATAAATAATTAAATCTTTAGGCCGGGCCACGATTCGAACCCATTCACGCGCAATATGTGGAGATGGTGAGGAATCTGCAGTTTTGAACAAACAATAAATTGTAGCCGAGCTGTATTGTCACGAATGGATCAAATTCCGCGTTAAGGGCGGTCTCGGTAGCATTCCCAGTTCACAACCAATTTTATCGACATACAGGAGCTCAGATAAAAGATGGGATAAGTGTCCTGTCAGCCTACATAGCGTTTGTTTCGTCACTAGAAAAAAATAACTAGTATAAGAAAGGTTACTGGTGTTAGAGTTTCTACATGTCGCCACTCCAGGATTTATTGTGGCTCAATCTAATGTCTACTTGGTAGAGAAGGAATATCACTTTTAATTTGAATTTCAGACCACAATGCCATTATAGCTTCTTCACTTGGTTTAGCTAGAAGAGAATGGAATCTGTCTCTCCCTATCTAAAATCATTGATCGTAGGTGGAATCGAACCTAGACCATAGATATATGAAACTATCATCAGCCCAATAGACCACCAAAGGCTCTTCTCCGTGGCTCATTTTTCTATCATATCACCGTTGTACCACACAGGTTCCCTGCATCAATTTGCAGCATGTTCAGGAAATTCATTTACTTGGTTGACCGAATCACCATGAACTACCTGTTTCGGCTACGCAGTGCATGCATTCAACTTTATTTTGCAATCACCAAAATAAAATCACGTAACTGCCACCAACACAGAACTGCCAACAGTGTAGAATGCAGAAATTAAAATAGGAAGTGTTTCTTTCCACTTGAGCTACTCTATTGCCCTATCGGTTTGTTGAAAACGTTGTGCAGTGCAAAAGAAAAGGTATAACTGCTTGTCTCTGATAAGTGTTGACGTGGCGATATGCATTATCCCACAAGGCTGTGGAATGCAGAAGTTCTGGAGGAATTGTTATTGACTTGTATAGCGGTTGTAGCTCTGTGTCAGCTTGTGGTGTAATTGTAAGTGTTGTGCACAGTGGATAAGACCTTGCGAGTTCTAGTACGTACACTGCTATATTTTTTAAAACGCATTTCTGCTGTCTGCTAAAATTATCCATCTAATGGGACTTGTAACATAATTTCTTTCACTTCTCAACCCAAAATAGTCGTATGTGAAAAAAGGGCTAACTTATGCGACATTCTGTTCATTTCAGGTTTAATAGACAGACAGACAGTAGATGCATCTCGAAACTTTTGTATTATGTATGAGTAGAGCGCATCGTACCAAAATACGTCGGAAAAGTATTTTCTACATTATCTGTCATATGGTAGTGACATTTTATTCTTCTTCAAACCTTGTTTGACAGCTTTAACTCAGAACAAGTTTTCTACATGCATGTAATCAATAAATTGCATGTGCATTTTCAGACTGTTATAGATAACATCAGAGAATTCGCTTATATTATTGATGATTAATTTCACCCTTATGTTTACTATTGCTTTAACAACATTAAAGCAAACCTTACGAAAATTGTGAACTGTATTATGAAAAAATTAAATAAAGCTATCCACGATAACCATACGACGAAAGTCTCTTTTAATAAAACTGAGTATCTGTACACAGGTATACCTCTAACGTCACGAATTGGTAAAATACTACTCACTTAGATTTTGATTGGGTCTGTGTTTAATTGGTATGCTGTCTCATACTCAAGAGGTATGCAAATGTGGCATTTCATAAATAAAGTTTAGTATTCCTAGAAACCCAAAATTTGCTTGGTAGCAGCGGAAAGAGGCATTACCTGTTGTGCAGCATTGTAAGTTTTTCACCATTGCACTAAGAGCCGAAACTATTTTCTTGCGATTTCCTTATCGATGTTTCATCTGACTACTTGCAGCTCTTTCACAGAAGGGATAAAAACGCTACCCTCAGTGGGAACCATATCAGACGCCTTTGACAGGTCAGCACGTTACCACAGAGCTGTCGAAGTGACATGTATCTGAGTTTCCTACTACGAGACTAATAGCGTCTAGAACTCGTAAACCGCTATTTGAAGGACGAGATTAGTTGCGATTTCCACGTGCAACAACTTTCCTGTGCTGAAAACCGTAAATTTAGAATCTTTTGTTACACCTCAAGCGATAATAAATCAGATTATTCAATGGAAATGACAGGTAAAATCAAGTGAACTTTGAGGCTTAATTCCGTTCACACCAGGAAGTAACTTGTCGATCACAAAGTTGCCAAACATACATTGCCTTGTTGCCAAATCTCAGTTACAATAGCAGCAGGAAGAAGACGAACCGATGTGATCTTACAGCAGGCTGGGAAGTGACCATAGCTGGTGTCTCCAAGTCGCGGCTCCTACGGCCTGGAATTCATAATACGTCTGATTCGCATTTCTGTAACTAGGTTTAGGGTCTGGAGCGTAGTTACTAATAATACTCAAAACTGACTGCAAACTAAGCATCATTAATCAGTACCTCTCATAGTTGTTTTTATATTTGTTTCGTAAACTAAGAAATTCATTCACAGACGTTTTCGTGCCTCGCCGATAGTCGACCACAACAAACAAATAAAAATAAAAAACTAATGTGTGCGTGTGTGTGTGTGTGTGTGTTGCCAAAAGGCAAAGAGATCTTACTGCCTTCCGATATACGTCGCTGTCAATTATTCCATATGATATGGTCTACATGACCTGTTTCAAGTTGTGTGTGACAGATATTGTTTTAGAAAATCAATTGTTTTCCTTTGCAATAAACAGAAAGATTTTCATTCTAAGCCATCTAAGTACAAAATTTTCGCAATATTGATTCAAATTTAATATTCGCTTCTATAATGTAGGAAAGTATTTCACAGTTGCAAATCTCACATCCGACTCATCGACCTTACACTTAGTCTCTGACCATAATTTCTAGCTCAGAGTGACAACAGTTTAAGTAGCCCTAAGTAGCCCAATGTAGCTAAGACTGTTTGCCAGTGATCTTTCTCACCGGGAAATACGCAATTCACTCATTGGGCTCCATAAGTACATGTAACATTAATTTCTGCGTGTTTGCAATGCATATATATTAGAATTTAGTGGTGCTCTCTCTTCTACTTCTGTATACAATATACATGACCTAAACGGGCCCTTTGTCATTACAGGCTCTGGGCAGTGTAACATCATACTGCCAACAGTAATGTGCTTATACTGACAACCTGACTGTTCGTTTTTCCTGATTTTGTAGTCATTTAAATAAAACAACATGACCTTTCGGTGGGAGACATTTTGTCCCTCTTTTCCTTCTGTGAAATTTGTCAGTAATCTTTTTGCCTTTCAGCCAGCGAAATGCTGCAGAGTACGGCCGGTAAACGATTCACAAACCACGATTTAGTGCCGTTAAGACGATTTCTTTAAACATTGTCGTAGCTGAAGGAATTTAGTTTCGTCCTAAATTATCTCGAGCAGCAACGTTCACAGCCCTCTCAAATAGGAAAAATCTCATTATCCAGGTACGAAGGTTGTAAAACAGACTTCCCACAGTTTGTGTGAGGTTGATCTTTTCGTCTGATAGCACTGCGTAAGTATTTTTTCCACGAGGTACCACAAGTAGTGTTCCTGTAGTTCTGAGTTCATCCTCATACTGAGGAAAATTTATTGTATTGGAGCTACACTGTGTCTCTTTGCCTTCTTTGAGTGGGAATTAGAAGGCCTTTACACACACGTATACAATACTATGGATACTTCGAACGCTATAGTTAACATTGCTCTCATAAACTACTTTTGTTTCTTAATTCTTCTGGGTGTTGTAGATACAATCTTAGAGCAATAAATTGACCGCCGAGTCGTTCACGTATGGTGGGCAATACAGCTGTGCTCCTCTCAGAATCCTATGTCCGGCAATATGCTCGATCTGGCAACATTGTAGACTGCGGCACATCCAATAGGAAGTCTTGACTACGACCGTAGTCTTGAGGTAAACGCGAAACTAGCTAATACCACGTCTTGTAACTAAAAGCACACGTCTAAAAAGTTTTTATCGCCCCTTTCCTCTCGGTGCTGAAGCTAGGAGTGTAATTCAAGAGCATCTATAATAGATTTCACTTTCTCTCACACTGGTAATAATAGTTTGGTCCAACAATGTTTTAGGGAAAGATTTCTTTGCCGACCATCTGCCTCTGAACACCGCAAGCGTCTGAATTCTCTGGGACCCGTTTACTGCCTACCGGCGGGGGCTGAGACACTACATTGTCTCGCCTTTTGCCGACAACGTCTGCTCCACTCCGCACTCTCGACCGTGTAAAATGATTTAATGTTGTTGAGTGGTGACCCATAACATCTGTCAACGATTGGTGTTTCACTCTTAATAGCAAAGGAGGCACAAAACAGTTTTTATTTCATGATCATTTTATTATACTAGAATGCAATACATCAACATGGCACAGAATTAATTTCATTGTTTCTGATCCAGTGCACTACAATTAAAGCGTCACATTTTGTTCTTTTTCCTTTCACCGGAGGTTCCTCAAACAATTTATTATTGTAATGGATTCATATGTGTTAGTCAAGGCACAGAGAGTAAATGAAATTTAATGTGTTTGGTTTATTTCTTTGATTCTCTATGGTAAATGGATGCAAAAGATTGTGTCAATATCTATCAGAACCTAGTCTATGTCGACTCAGGTAAATTGCTTGTTTTGAGGTCTATACCTTAATTAATCGAGAAGTGAACGCTGTTCACAAGTGATATTTAAAATATTCAATTGGTTTTGAGGCGACAAAATTGCCCATATTTGAAGTTACCCAGAGAAAAGTAAGTTGCTAGAGCCGCTGTTAGCAAATGTCTGCAGGGAGTTCCTAATTGCTACTGTGGAAATTTAGAATAGAGGCCCTATAGTAATCAAGAGGTTCATTTCCTTCATACTTACAATCCTGGCGTGTGTCTTAAGTAAAGAACGATATTGAAATTCGTATTTCTGATGGTCGATTAGAAATTCTTCAGCGACGCTGGTATTGCGAAGCAGCTTGTCAGTCACAAAGCCAAGATCTATGACCATTAACACAACTTACTGAGTCGAACTACCAAGAGGATTTGATGTGTAAAATTTTTCTTCCGATTTCGATACATATTTTTTTCTGGAAATTCGCAGCTCCATAAAATATCAGAAAAGAAGGCTAGCACACGCTGACCCTTACAAAGGTTAGAACGGACGACTGAGTGAGCGGTAGTGACATGGGACACGGGCGGTACCACCGGGCAACGGACACACTGTTGCTTTTACGCCGCTCTCATCATAGAATTGGTCGCTCAGCCTCATAACGCATCATGAAAGATAATAAAGGTTGCCACTTATGTGAAGAATAGCATTTCTTTAGGTAAAAACTGAATTTTTGGTCTCAGTATATTAGTTTACATGAGGATTATATAGTACGAGTCATTCAAATGGAAAAGGAATATCAAGTGAATTTAGCGAGTCAATTCAGCACCATACGCGGAAGTGATTGCCCTGTCACAGCGATGCCTAATGTTTGTGACGATGTTGACAACTCTCAGCTGTGCTAGGAACAGCTCTGTAGCGGTATGCGAGGAGAATCCTGTGCTCGTATCTTAGGAGGATATGGAGAGGAGGCGTGGGGTTTGGTTAATATGCAGCATTTTCTATTACCAGTTGTGTCAAACATTCAGGTGTATAACCTTCCACCACGATTACAGTTTCCTACAAAATAGATGCGAATAAAACACTTACCTTGTTACTTTGTGGCAAAAGATTATTTCAGTACAATAAAAAGTCTTTCGAAATCATTTATTCCCACCGGTCACAAAAGCAAGATAACAAACACTTTGCACCTCGAAATCGATTGCATCTATGTGCAGTCTTGTGACGTTTAAATAAATCGTCTTAACGGCACTAAATCGTGGTTTGTGAATCATTTACCGGCCGTGCTCTACCGCATTTCACTGGTTGGAAGCAAAACGCTTACTGACAAATGTCACAGAAGGAAAAGGGGGACAAAATGTCTCCCATTGGAAGGTCATGTTGTTTTATCTAAATTATTACAAAATCAGGTAAAACGAACAGTCAGGTTGTCAGTATAAGCACATTACTGTTGTCAGTATGATGTTACACTGCCCAGGGCCTGTAATGATAAAGGCCCGTTTAGGTCAGGCATATTGTATACAGAAGTGGAAGAGAGATCACCACTAAATTCTAATCCGTATGCATTGCATACACACAGAAATTACTGTTACAGTGTACTTATGGAGCCCAATGAGTGAACTGCGTATTTTCCGGTGAGAAAGAGCACTGGCAAACAGTCTTCGCTACATTAGGTTACTTAATCTGGTGTCACTCTGAGCTAAAATGTATGGTCAGCGACAAAGTGTAAGGTCAATGAGTCGGCTGCGAGTTTTACAACTGCGAAATACTTTCCTACATTATAGAAGCAAATATTCAATTTGAACTAATATTGCTAAAATTTTGTACTTGGATGGCTTGGAATGAAAATCTTTCTGTTTATTGCAAAGAAAAACAATTGATTTTCTAAAACAATGTCTGTCATACATAACTTGAAACAGGTCTTGTTGACCAAATAATATCGGAGAACGGACAGCGATGTATATCGGAAGGCAGTAAGATCTCTTGGCTTTTTGGTTTGGCAGTACTCGATAGCCATTTCTAGGCGAAAGTAAATGTAGAAAGGCAGCGCGTTTTTGTTATCAAGTAACGTCTTCATCAATTACTTTAGTTTTAATGTAATGTACTAGTTATTACTGATGTTTGATATTAACATGAAAAGGGTTCCGTTGACAGAGAAGGAACCTGTTCTTGGGAAACTACTTCTATATTGACCAAAAGGTATCAAATGATCTTCATGTACAGTGTTCCACCAGCGGTATGAACAAAATGATAGTAATAATGACGGTAATAATTGTATTATACGGCAACTTCACACTTCCCAGTGGATTTTCTCGAACTAAGAAATTTGCTGAATTTCTGAAAATTTCAAAATGGCTGCACATTGAGTCTATGACGCCTAGATGATTCTTTACATCCTGCTGACATGAGAATAGCATGATCTCCGCTTCAGAAGCTTGCGTCTACTTAACCATTTAATAGTCTCGTGTTTTTTCACCGTGAATAATTTTGTAAGCTGAGCACATCACCTGTTACAGCACACTCCTGGGGCTGGGAAATGTGGCCACAATGGCCTGGCGGAACGAACTATCACAGGTGCAATGCATGGGTTCAGGCATTTACTTTTAAGAGGCACAAACAGATTTACTTTACCCCCGGTAACATCAAGAGAAAGATGTTATAATCCAGAATCCGCATTAAACATCACGTTCCTTCATTACCAACGGGGCAGTGCCGGTTTATGTTGGGAAATGACACAGCGGAAGTCATGGTAAACAGAAATACAGTCGCCAGTAAACTTAGTTACATTAGAAAATTTTATTTTATTTGATGAACCGATAGCCATTTAAAGGAACAGGGCTCTTACTTTACTTGTACTTGATTGAACTAGACACGCTGAAAAATTTGGTGCTGGATTGTGATTCGAATCCGTATCTCCTCTTCCGAGGATCTGAATCTCTCGGAACAGTATAGTTCAATCATTTTGTTCCTTTTCCCAAGACTGCAGTCTTCTATAGGTCTCCTCCAAAGGTAAGTATATGGGTCCGAATCCTGATCCACTACAAAATTATTCATAATTTCATTTCAAGACCTATCACGCGCACAGCGGCCTGTTATTGAAAATTAACGTGCATTTTTAATGTCTGTTCATGTGTTGCCAACAATCGCAATAGGTGTCGTTATTACTGGTCAAACGCGCACACATCTTACTATTGGTGAGTAAGCAACTGATACTTAAGCTATATTCGTGGATGCACGGTAGATGAACAGTTCGATTGTCGCTTGAGCACAAAAGTTTCTATCCTTATATTAGAGTCAAGCACCTAGCAGGTGGTAAGAAAAACCGATACGTAACATTTGATTTTACTTAGTTAACAATCCGATTACATGTTGGTTTCGTATCTCCGTCACAGAACTTAACATCATGCACTTCATCTTTAAATGCATTCACACTTTGTTACTTCAGAATAGAGGTATATCAGACACCTTTCGTGGTTAGTTAAGAGGGACGAAAGGGTCTTGATAGAAGTCCAGGTTTATTACAAATACTGTCGTCTTTTATTTTCAACTTTAGCTTTGGTTACTGGTATTGGCAAAACTTCGATAATTCATGACTCTACATGGCTAGTCATCAATATGATATGATTAAGTTAGATTACATTAAATTAATTCTTGTTTCATAGATCATGAATACGATATTTTGTAATGATGTGGAACGTGTTATTTTAATGAAAGATTTCTTGAAACACCATGATTCAATTTCTTTACAATTTTTTACTCTCTCTCATTCTTTTTTATTTCTCTCTCTCTCTCTCTCTCTCTCTCTCTCTCTCTCTCTCTCTCTGTCTCTCTCTCTGTCTCTCTCTTTGTCACACACACACACACACATACACACACACACACACACACACACACACACACATATTCTATTTGTTTTATTTGTTTGTTGCGCTCGACTATCGGCGAGGCACGAAAACGTCGGTGAATGAAGTTCTTAATTTACGAAAGAAATGTAAAATAACTATGAGAGGTACTGATTAATGATGCTTAGTTTGCAGTCAGTTCTGAGTATTATTAGTAACTACGCTCCAGTCCCTAAACCTAGTTACAGAAATGCGAATCAGACGTATTACGTATTCCAGGCCGTAGCAGCCGTGACTTGGAGACACCAGCTATGGTCACTTCCCAGCCCGCTGTAAGATCACATCGGTTCGTCTTCTTCCTGATGCTGTCCGTCCCCGGCAGCTGAGTGATGAAGAGGTGGTACATGCGATCAACAAAGGGGCCACGATCAAATCACCCGGACCGGATGGTCTCCCAGTGGAGTTTTACCGGGCGTTCACCACGTTAATGCTTCCTCGCTGGACGGAAATGAATCAGGAACTCTTTACTCCGTCCTTCCCATTTCCACCTGAATTCGTCACTGGCATTCTTCTACCTGTGCCTAAACCGAAGGGAGGGCCTCATGTCTCTGCATATCGCCCCCTTACACTACTTAATGCAGACTATAAAATCTATGCAGGACACTCTTAGCAGCGCTCATACACACCGTCTGACCTACGGTCCTTTCACCTGAGCAGACTGCACGTGGTTGTGGGGCCACCTTACAAACAGCCCTAGGAGAATGCCATGACCTCATTGCACTGACGTCGGTTTGTCGCCTTCGTGCAGCACTGGTATCCGTCGATTTCACGAGTGCCTTTGATCGCGTTCGACACCCATTGCTCCTCGTGGTGGCGACACGTATGGGGTTCCCATTACTTTTTGTCGATGCCATTCGCCGGTTACTACTTCATGCGGTCTCGGTGGTACAAGTCAATGGGATGCTTGTAGGACCGATTCCTATATGCCGCTCTGTGCGTCAAGGATGCCCTATATCTACTTTACTGTATGCCATTGCACTTGAGCCCCTCATCACTGGTCTTACCTCTCGACTGCACAGCCACACTTTGCGTGACTACACCTTTCACTGTAGGGATTATGCGGACGATCTCCTCTTTCTCACCTGCTCCTCCACGGACCTCAATGACGCCGTCCAATGGATCCACCAGTATGGACGTCTTTCTGGTAGCATTCTTAATGTCCGTAAATCGAATATGATGCACATTGGGCGTGGCCTCCCGGCTATAGTGCCGACCCCTCTCCCAGTCAGTACCACCCTTCCTTACTTGGGTATCGAATTTACGAGCTCCACACACCGCACAGTGGGCCTGTCTTACCGGCGGCTTTCGCACTCCATTCGGCACCATGTCCGCGGTCAAGTGCACCGTGACTTAAACCAACTCCAACGTGTATCCTATGTCAACATGTATGTCGCCCCTAAACTGGTACACGTCGCCCAGATCCTCCCAATGTCGTTACTCCTTGACCGCTGAATCCAATCAGCCTTTGGATATTTCGTGTCAGCAGGGGCACTTTTAAAGCCCGCTACAACACTCTAGCACTGCCTCCTGCAAAAGGTGGCCTCGGACTCGTCAGCGTGCGGGCACGATCTTCTGCACTCTTTGTCCACACTATGTTGCGGCACTGGCAGGGGCCGGTCCCATCCTTAACACACAGTCTCTTGGATATCCTCCGACCACCTTCTCTCGATCCACCGATCAATGTGGCACCTATTTCTCCATTATTGTACCACGTCGACAATTGTTTCCTAGAACTCAGCTACGTTCGGGCCGATCTTCCAGTCACCCGTCCTCCCCGTAAAAAGATTATTATCGTTTGTTTGTGCTTTCCAACCATGGTGCTACAGCATCCTGACATTAACTGGCGAACGATTTGAGGGTGTGTGCATGCACCCTTTTTACCGTCCTCTGTGTCTGCACTCTGGTATGTTTTAGTCAATGGAAAATTCCCGACTAATAGTCGACTTTATCGCATAGGACTGGCCATCTCCCCACTCTGCCCTGACAGTCAGCTCGAAGACACCGACGAGCACCGTCTTACGTGCCCCCTGAAACACGTTTGGCTCCTCATCTAACGAATCGTGGGCTTTTACCTCCGTACCCCACCAACGACGGTAACAACGGATTTTCTGTTGTTGCCCCAGATATTTCACTACCCTCTTACTAAGCACCATACCCTAATCTAGTTTCCAGGACAGGCTTTAGAATGCCTCTTTCAGAGTGGTCCGCATACAGTCCTTGACTTCTGGTACAAAGTTGTGAGTGCGCATAGCACCCTCACCCGAAAACCATCTTACCGACAAACTTTTGCCGGTTATCTCCACAGCGTCTTCCTTGACCCCCCTCAAAGTTGGGGTGTACCATGCCTACCTGTCACATGATGCAACACCCTTATCCACGTTCTCATGCATAGAGAAAAAAAAATTAAGAAAAGGAAGACGACAGTATATGTTATATTTTGTTCTATTTACTGTTTTTCTTTATAATATTGTCTTTTTGGTTAACTAACAGTCGTTTGTATATGTTTAAATGCTACCTTGAAAAACTCTTGCATAGTGAATATATATGTACTTTTAATTTGTTCAATATAAATTATTACAAAAAAAAGAAAAAAACAGGATATGTTATATTTTGTTGCATTTAATGTTATTCTAATAATTTGTTTACCTAACACTCATTTCTATATGTTTACCTTGAAGAACCTTGGTACGTTGAAGAACTGTTGCTTTGTGTATATATATGTACTCTCCGTTTGTTCAATAAAGATTTTAAAAGAAAGTAAGCAGGAGAGGCGGCTGGGAACCACAGATGGATAAAAAAGTGGTCAGCGTGACAGACTGTCAATTCTAAGAGGCCGGGTTCGATTCCCGGCTGGGTCGGAAATTTTCTCCGCTCGGGGACTGGGTGTAGTATAGTTCTAATCATCATCATTTCATTCCCACCGACGCGCAGGTCGCCGAAGTGGCGTCAAATCGAAAGACCTGCACCAGGCGAACGGTCTGCCCCACCGGAGATCCTAGCCACACGGCATTTCATTTAATTTCTTCCCGCAGCTATTTAAACTGAGATTTGGCAACAAGGCAACGTATGTTTGGCAACTTCGTGATCGACAAGTTACTTCCTGGTGTGCACGGAATTAAGCCTCAAAGATCACTTGATTTTACGTGTCATTTCCATTGAATAATCTGAGTTATTATCGCTTGAGGTGTAACAAAGATTCCAAATTTACGGTTTTCAGCACAGGAAACTCGTTGCCCGTCGAAACTGCAACTAATCTCGTCCTTCAAATAGCGGTTTACGAATTCTAGACGCTATTAGTCTCGTAGGAGGAAGCTCAGACACATGTCTTTTCGACAGCTCTGTGATAACGTACTGACCTGTCAAAGGCGTCTGATATGGTTCGCAGTTCCAGTCCCCGCTGAGGGTAGCGTTTTTTATCCCTTCTGTGAAAGAGCTGCAAGTAGTCAGATCAAACATTGATAAGTAAATCGCAAGAAAATACTTACGGCTCATAGTGCAATTGTGAAAAACTTACAATGCTGCACAACAGCTAACGCCTCTTTCCGCTGCTAACAAGCAAATTTTGGGTTTCTAGGAATACTAAACTTTATTTATGAAATGCCACATTTGCATACCTCTTGAGTATGACACAGCATACCAATTAAACACAGACCCAATCAAAACCTAAGTGAGTAGTATTTTACCAATTCGGACGCTAGAGGTACGCTTGTGTACAGATACTCAGTTTCATTAAAAGAGACTTTCGTCGTAAGGTTATCGTGGGTAGTTTTATTTCATGTTTCTATAATACAGTTCACAATTTTCGTAAGGTTTCGTTTAATGTTGTTAAAACAACAGTAAACATAAGAGAGAAATTAATCATCAACGATATATATGCGAATTCTCTGATGACATCTATAACAGTCTGAAAACGCGCATGCAATTTATTGGTTACATGCATGTAGAAAACTTGTTCTGAGTTAAGGCTGTCAATCAAGGTTTGAAGAATAATAAAATGTCACTACCAGACGACAGCTAATGTAGAAAATACTTTTCCGACGTACTTTGGTACGATGCACTCTACTCATACATAATACAAAAGTTTCGAGATGCATCTACTGTCTGGCTGTCTTTTAAACCTGAAATTAACAAAATGTCGCAGAACTTAGCCCTTTTTCCACATACGACTATTTTGGGTTGAGAAGTGAAAGAAATTATGTTACAAGTCCCATTAGATGGATAATTTTAGCAGACAGCAGAAATGCGTTTTAAAAATTATAACAGTGTACGTACTCGAACTCGCAACGTCTTATCTACCATGCACAATACTTACAATTACACCACAAGGTATAACCGCACTAGTAGTCAACAACAATTCCTCCAGAGCTTCTGCATTCCACAGCCCTGTGGGATAATGTAAATCGCCAGGTCAATACTTACGAGAGACAAACAGTTATAACTTTTCTTTTGCACTGCACAACGTTTTCAACGAACCGATAGGGCAATAGAGTAGCTTAAGTGGAAAAAAACACTTCTTATTTTAATTTCTGCATTCTACACTGTTGGCAGTTCTGTGTTGGTGGCTGTTACGTGATTTTATTTTGGTGATTGCAAAATAAAGTTGAATGCATGCACTGCGTAGCTGAGACAGCTACTTCATGGTGATTCGGTCAACCAAGTAAATGAATTTACTGAACATGCTGCAAATTGATGCAGGGAACCTGTGTGTCAGAATTCTCAGCCAGTGTGGTACAACGGTGATATGATAGAAAAATGAGCCACGGAGAAGAGCCTTTGGTGGTCTATTGGTCAGTCGGCCTTTGGCTGTGGAGCGGTGCGGTACGTCCCGGCCGCTCCGTGTCGCGTTTCCGGGTGTGTTGTTGTTTACCGCGCCGGCGCGCTAGTGTTACGTATTGCCGTCACGTTCCTGACACACGATGGCTCTTTCGTATCGGAAAGCCACGATCAAGCTGCAGTTCGACACTACGTACTCTAGACCCAAGGCCCACGAAGTAGAGCGTTTTTTACGCGATGTGGTACATGTTGATCCTAACGAGCTGATCGGTATCCACTTATCTATTGTCTCCAGCGTCGTATATCTTAAGTTCACTGACGACGAAGCATGTGACAAACTTCTCAGACGCTCGACGGCAGGTTATCGGTTCTGCCACTCAGACGGAAACGTGGGTGTGGTGACGCTTGAACGTGCTGGATTGGGAATCCAAAATGTGCGCGTGTTTGAGCTCCCTTTTGAAGTTCCAGCGGATTTGGTCACCCTTGCTCTTCGACCCTATGGAACAGTTCTCGGCCACACGCCCGAAAAATGGAAGACCTTCGACACCTACCCTGTCCTTAATGGGGTGCGACAAGTCCGTATTGACCTGCATCGCCATATTCCTTCGTATCTCACGATCGCTGGTTGCAGGGCAATAATTATTTACGACGGTCAGCCGAGAACCTGCTCCGGTTGTGGCCAGACGGGACACATGCGTACCGAATGCCTGCAACGCCGTCTCGTGCAGACACCCTCGACCGACCAGATTCGTCCGTCGACACCGACCTCTCTGCCGATTACGTATGTTGCGGCGGCGAGACGGGAGACGCCAGCTGTATATGACGACCCCACTGTATTGGTGCGAGCTTTGGAGGACCCTGCAGTAGCTTCTACGGAGCCCCAAGCGTCTTTCAGTGCTGATGCTACTGATGTCCTTTCGTCGGACCCCGGCGCACCGTCACAACGGCTCGCCGACGGTGCGATGGAAGTTGAAGCACAGGATGCAGCGTCCTCCCCTTGCCCTACGTCGGAAACAGAGGCGCGGCAGCGTAAGCAGAAATCACCCAAGCGTCATAAGAAGCGGCGCAAGACAACCGACGACGTAGAACAGCCCGAGGCGACACCGCTGGATGACGAGGTGCCTCAACCGCTCCACCGCGCCGACACAGGCGACCCTACCGTCTCACACGGTTCGACGTCTTCTCCCACTACCGCTGGGTCTGGACCACATGGGGATGCGGGAGATCACCGCAGCTCCGACACCGGGGATGCACCCTTGCCTCCGTCTGCCTCTCGAGATCCAGTGGTGTCAACGTCCCTGGGCGACTGGGCGCAGGAGATGGAGTTGCAGGATGCGTTTCAGAACCAAGACGATGCACCGATGCCGATGGCAGCGTCTACGCGGCCGGCGACAGACGCCTAGGACGGCATGAGCACCTCTCGTCGCTGCCTAGCACTTCGCAAGACCGGCGCTCCACGTCACGACTACTGCCCCCCTGTCATACCATGGTCACCTCCCGAGACTTGATGGACCAGGCATACCGCCTCGCCACGATCAACGTCAATGGCATTACATCTGATGTCAAGACCCGTATGCTGAAGGATACGTTACGCGCTGCGGATCTGGACGTTGTTTTCCTTCAAGAAGTCCGATCAGGACTCTGTCTCGATGCCTACGGATATGACGCCTACACTATGCCTGCAGATGTGGGCGGCGGAGGTACGGCGATTCTACTGCGGGAAGGGATAATGGCCACTGATGTCTCCTATTTACCGTCGGCCCGGGGGGTCGCACTCACGATTGGTACAGTACGTCTGGTGAACTTATATGCTCCTTCAGGCACCGGCAAAAGGAGAGAACGGCGCACCTTTTTTGCCGAAGATATAGCCCCGCTCTTCCAGGGCAATACCGACCACTTGGTAGTAGGCGGCGATTTTAATTGTGTGCTCCGCCCATCCGACCAGGAGCCACACTATACCACCTGCCCGGCACTCCAGGCACTTGTACAGGACTTGGCCTTGTTGGACACCTGGATCATCCAACACGGCGACCGTCGAGCACACACCTACTTTACTAGTCACTCCGCGAGCCGTTTGGATCGAGTCTACGTCACCCGCGGCCTACGATCGGCCGTTGTCGACGCTGAGATGTGGCCGGCAGCGTTCACGGATCACCTCGCATATGTGTGTACTCTCACCCTTCCCCGCCAGCGCGTCCACCGAAGTAGGGGTCCGTGGCGCCTCAATGTGGCCCTTCTTGATGAGATAAATTGCAGACGCGCAGTCGAGTCCACATGGCGCAATTGCCACCGGCGTTTACCCGCCTACCGTTCTGTACTTCAATGGTGGTTACGGTGTGCAAAACCCGCACTGTGCCGAACATTAGTCAGCTATGGACGCGACCGAGCGCGCTGGTATACTGCGACTACTGATTTTTACTATACTGCGCTCCGCGAACTGGCTGTACAACCGCCGTCGCCAGAGCGACAATCAGCAGTACAACGCGTCAAGGCACAATTGCTTCGTATCAACGCCGTACGTCTTGCGGGTGTGCGGGTGCGAGCGAGGACGACTGATGATGTTCGTGGGGAACGACCTTCCCTCCACCATATCATTCAAGAACGCCGAAGACGCAAGAGGCAGCTCATTACCGAGGTTGAGACGGAGGACGGGCGACGCGTTGACGCACAAATGGATATCGTCCGAGCGTTCACACAGTCATATAAACTTCTTTACGAGAGGGAGTCCCACATGAATGTAGGGGTCAGGGAAGTCCTATCTGACCTACCAGTCTCTCGGAACCTACAAGATGATGCTACGCTCTTGTCGGCGGTGACTTTGGAAGAACTGCGAGAGGCTCTGTTGCGTGGCTCTCCCAACAAAACGCCTGGCCCTGACGGCCTCCCTCTTGAATTTTACAAGCGGTTCTTTGATCTCATGGGCCCAATGTGGGTCAGGATGTACAGTGAACTCCTGGACGCCGATTTTCAGGTACCATCTGACTTTACTGAGGGTCTCTTGATCCCTGTGCCCAAACCCGGCGGAGGCCGTCGCCCTCTTGATTTTCGCCCGTTGACAATGCTAAACACTGACTATAAGCTGTTGACACGCATGCTCCGTGAGAGGCTCAAACCTACGGTAATGGCGGCCATTCACTCTGATCAAACCTGCCTCGGGGGCGACACTAATGTGTTTACGACTTTAAGCACCTATAGAGACGTGGTGGCGCTCATGCAAACTTGCCGCCTCCAAGGCGCTCTTGTTGCGCTGGACTTCGACCATGCTTTCGACCGCGTTAACCATGGTTTCCTGCGTGCTGTTATGGAACACATCGGTGTCCCGCGTCTGACGACGTCTGTTGTGCTTCGATTGATCCATGGGGCTGTCACGAGGATTATGATCAACGGCTGTCGGTCGGCCCCCGTCCGTGTCAACAGGTCCGTCCGGCAGGGTTGTCCTCTTTCTGCCATGCTCTTCGCCGTTGCCCTCGAACCAGCTCTTCACGGACTACGGCGACGCTTAGAAGGACTTACCCTCCGTTCTGTAACCTTTCGATGTGGTGCATACGCCGACGATGTGATGTTCTTAGCACGGTCTGGTGACGAAATACACACGGCGTTTTCCTGGCTCCACCAGTATGGGGCGGTGGCAGGCAGTGTGCTCAACCTTCGGAAATCACGCTACATGGAGGTAGGACGAGGAATGCCTGCAGGTCTGGCCGTACCTCTGACAAAGGTCCCGATGCTCAAGTGTTTAGGGATATCACTCCACCGACAAATACAACGCACGGCGGCCTTTACGTATCGTATGGTCTTACGACGACTCCGTTTAGAGGCTCGTCTCAATAAATTCAGATCATTGAACATTTTGCAACGCGCCCAATACGTTAATGTGTACATGGCTTCTCACCTTAACCATTACGCCCATGTACTGCCGATAACGGACACGATGGCTTCCAGGATACAGGCAGTGTTTGGACACGTGGTGAACGATGGTGCTGTTTTCAAGATCCGTTTTGTTACGCTTACTTTACCCTTCGACAAAGGCGGTGTTGGACTCACTCACGTCAAGCACAGAGCGCTGGCACTGTATCTCCGTTCCATGAGGCGACTCTGGCTTTCACCAACAGCCAGTCTCCCCAGCCTACTGATTGAAGAAGTGGCCCCACGTACGCTGTACCCACCGGTACCAGTTGGACATTTATCGCCCTCGCTGTCACACATTAGAACGTTTTTCGTAGAGCATAGCTATGTGTTGCGGGTTATATTGGAGACACGGAATGCGACAGCGAAGACTTATTATAGTGCTCTCCAGCACTGGACTCCGGATAACGACATTGTACGGCGCCACCCTACGGTCGACTGGCCACGAGTATGGCGAGCTATCCACGCGCCGTTCCTGTCTACTTTCGTGCGGTCGACGTGGTATGTGGTCGTTAACGAGAAACTTCCAACCCGACAACGGCTGCATGCCATTCACCTAATTGACGACCCTGTGTGCCCCCGTTGCACGACGTTAGACACGGACGAACATAGACTGAACTGTGGCCCCGCGCGTGAGTGCTGGAAACTGATCCGCCAGATCCTGGCTTTCCTGCTCCGCCGCCCCTACGTTTCGATTTTACCCCAAGAACTCTTTCATCCCGACGCTGTCTATTTCCCTATGACCCGGATGAATGCGGTTAATTGGGTACGAGGAATGGCGATACACTACATATACCGCGATGGAGACAAAGACGTCCTCGATTTATGGTACTATATGATCGACGAGTTTCTGGTCTTAACGAACAGACAGGATTACCGGAACCTTTTTGCGAACTATTTGGGTTCGTCATTCATGGACCCACCACCCAGCTGGGGTGTGCCGGGTGTGAGAAGACATTAACTTGTAGAAGTGATCTTTCCACGATTCCCCTATGGTAACAGAAACAGTCTCTGACTGTGTGCAGCGGCCCCGGGCGCTCCAACGATTGGTGGCTGGTGATGTCCAATGCAATGACGACCGCCCGTTCCTGGCCGCCCGCCTAGCAATGTGACCGCGGCGAGCAAGATGGCCCTTTTTAGTTCACTTTATTGGCAACTTTTTGCGCATGGCTGCCTTGTTTTTTTATGCATTCTCAAAAAAAAAAATGTAGTTAGTAGTTTGTGAAATAAGCATTGTAGGCTGTGATTATATTTTTGTTGAGCTTAATAATTAGTGTGTGTCGAAACACCATTTTCTTTAAGTATTCATTGACATATTTCTGTACATGTTATTTGCATAAGTGCCTTAGTACAACTTCAGTTTTGTGGCTTTTTCATCGCATTTCCATGAAAGTAACCAAAAAGATGGGAGGTTATTTTATGCACAGACAGATTTTTTTCTTTTCTTTTTTTGTAATATTTTTATTTTCCATTTGAAGTGTAAAATTTGAGCTTAATTGTTATGTTCTGCACCACAAAGGTGAAGCTTTGTAAGACTTTTCCCAATAAGTTGTTTTCTTGTGTACTATTTTGTAATTGAATCTCATTTGTATTAAAAAAATAAATTTTCTACTATAAAAAAAAAAGTTGGTAGAGCACTTGCCCGCGAAAGGCAAAGAAAAAAAAAAAAAAAAAAAAAGTTGGTAGAGCACTTGCCCGGGAAAAAAAAAAAAAAAAAAAAAAAAAAAAATTGGTCTGATGATAGTTTCATATATCTATGGTCTAGGTTCGATTCCACCTACGATCAATGATTTTAGATAGGGAGAGACAGATTCCATTCTCTTCTGGCTACACCAAGTGAAGAAGCTATAATGGCATTGTGGACTGAAATTCACATTAAAAGAGATATTCCTTCCCTACCAAGTAGACATTAGGTTGAGCCACAATAATGCCTGGAGTGGCGACATGTAGAAACTCTAACACCAATAACATTTCGTATACTAGTTATATATTTCTAGTGACGAAACAAACGCTATGTAGGCTCACAGGACACTTATTCCATCTTTTATCTGAGCTCCTGTACATCGATAAAATTGGTTCTGAACTGGGAATGCTACCGAGACCGCCCTTAACGCGGAATCTGATCCATTCGTGACAATACAGCTCGGCTACAATTTCTTGTTTGTTCAAAACTGCAGATTCCTCACCATCTCCACATATTGCGCGTGAATGGGTTCGAATCCTGGCCCGGCACTAAAGATTTCATTACGTATTATCAAGCTCTAGCATGAGAACACTTATCTGCTGGTGGATAATAATTTCGATTTTTAATGTATTTTCATTCGTTGTCAACACTAACGATATTTGACGTTTTTGACTCCCAGTGAGACAGAACTATTTGCGAGATCACTGTAAGTTCAAGATGTTATTCCGAGCTGCTGGTGGAGAAAAATTCGGTAGCTGCCGTCTCTTTGCGTGTAGTCAACAACGATATGCGTGGAGCCCTATTCTCATCCAGCTCTGAACTCTTCATCCTATTATTTCCAGTTCAAACATGCTCACATGTCGCTGCTTGTGCAACAAACCTATATTTAACGTTCGTTTTCTCTAGAATATGAAAGCGATAGTTGCCGGTTTGGAGTCCTGGGAAGGAAAAAAATAATGTTTCGTCTCGTCATTTCAGTTAAAACTACTAGCTAGTGCCGAGAAAATACGATATGTCACAGTTGATTGTGCTTCGATATCTATCTTATTAGGTTCTGGGTTCGAATCCCTGTCCAACACAAAGTTTTACCTCACGGCATTTCAAATAAGTTACTTGTTAAGAAGCAATGTTTAATATCTCTCGTAGTTCGTTAACAGGGACAATAGGTGCTGCGTAGGAATTCGCGTCCGTTAAAAATGTTTGCGTTATGTAATTTAAAGTTGGTATTTGCTAACTCATACTGTCTAAAATCGAGGTATATCACTCTCTGTATGCCTAATCAAGACTGACTGTTCCGTCAGTCACGAAATCTTTACTTAGTGTGCATGACCTGGATTTGAATCCATATGCAGAACGAGATGGTTCGTCGTGTCATTTGAAGTTCATACATATTCTCAACTAGCTGCTCGTGAATAACTTAAATTTCTAATGTCAATTTGTGTTAAATAATAACAACGGTATGTTACTTTGAAGAGGAAATCATGAATACGACGAACTTACTACGTGCATTACCTATCTGACGTAATAATGAGAGTGGTAACATTTCAGGTATGTCATTTACTGTAATAAATGTGAGCTTACAAGCCTTAAGGACAGTCTTACCTGTGATAAGGTGTTCCCTGATATTTGTAGTATCATAGTATTACTTTAAATCTTGAGTTATTGCGATACAGAGCAGTGTTTTCTAGTGGTGACTTGCTGGAACCATTTTAAATAGTCAAACGACTCTACCAAGGAGCGATTAGAGGCCCTGCTAGACAGCTGCGTTATATGGGTTGCAGGCGAATCAGGCGAATTGCAATTCTGGTCGTTCGGATATTGTTGAGCACGACTGTACTCTCCAGAAAGAGAAACGAAATGGTTCGGAGAGCTACTATGTCTGAAAGGAAATATTTTTCCTAATTTGTTGTCACACAGTTAATTTTTGAAACAGTGGACGTTCGAGATGAGAATCGTTCATCAAAACATGTAGCTGGGATGCCCGTCCGTGGACTCTTGCGACGTTTAGTGAGCTGTTAATGAATACAATGTTGTACGATTAGGCTGAGTACATTCTGAAACCACTTGCATGGAGTCCAAGAGTGGCAACGGTTCATTGCTTTCGTCACTAACAGTAATTTCCCTAGATGTTGCAGAGAGAAACCCTTGAGTTGTGTTCAGTGTGATAAAAAAAAAATTCTAATATTTCTAAAGGTGACAGCGCTCACTGAAACAAGAAAAACGAGTCAAATAAGCACGTTTTTAGAAGAGAATACTATGTGGGATATGTGAACTTCTTCACAGGAGGATCTTGATGTGATACACGCTGCCAGGAAGAAATGCAACACTCTAAACGACTGTACACAGTGGCATGCGGGAATAACGTGTGCATACTGAGTCACTGTAGTCTTGGTGATCATTTGTCACGAACTTCGACCATCAGATAGAGCTCAAGAGGTCTCTATGTACATCCTATTTTTTAACTCTTGCAGGCAGAAATTGTGCTGAGTTTAGAGGTGGACAGCCTTCATTCTAGAGTACAACCATGCCCCACCAACGAGTACGTACGTCTGTAAACAGCCTCAGCTATTTCAATGGGGCTCCAATGAGGGCCTTTGGGAAGCTTGATGGATACAGCAAGAGACTGCTGCACATGATGGGCACAGCGCACGGGTGGTGTGTCGGTGCTTCCAGCAGCGGTCTGTGGAAAATTTCCACACCTGGAGATCAGATTCTGGACGTCCGCGTAGTACAGACGCATCTCAAGATCGACCCGTTGCGCAAGCAGCGGTAGCCGGCCGAAAATCATTCAGTGAATAAATGCGGACACATATTTTACCTGTGGGAACCTTCTGCTTGCCACAAGGACTAAGATCACGTGAACCTGTAGCTAGGCTGCTACTGACACCTAGACGCTGCCAAGCGTACCACTCTGGTGTCGTGAAAGAGGTGACTGGAGAATGGAATGGAGCTCTGTTCTCTTCAGTGATGAGAGTAGGTTCTGCCTGTGTGCGAGTGATGGGCGGATGCCTATGTGGCATGTACCTGGTGAGGTGTCTATTCCATAGAACATTCACCACGATACACAGGACGCATCCCAGGCTTCTTCGTGTGGGAGGCATCATTTACAACTAGCGGTGACATTTGTTTTTGCATGGAAAGTAACCAGTGCCCACTACATTACTGTGCTTCTGCCGTTTCTTCGATGGTAAGGCGATGTGCTTCTTCAGCAGCACAATTCACGTCCACATACGGCTCCTGATGCCCAAAGTACGGTATCCGCCCTGACCAGCAAAATCACCAGGTCTCTCGCCAGCGGACACGTATGGGACATGATGAAATGCGAAATAACTCGCCTGAAAGGAGCATACGCGCTGCAACAAAATGCGCAAGATGCCAGGGACAATCTATTTTAGAATACCATCCCGCATCTTTACGATGTTTGTACGCGAGAATACAAGCCTGTTTGCCATAAGAGCGAGTTGGTTGTGATTTGAGGCAACAGCTTCGGCACCTTTTACTGTGACACGCGTGTTTCATTTTTTGTGAATTTTCTAGCATGTAAATACAGTGATGAACTGCCTGTCTCGTCATTTGCCAATAACAGGCCATCTCCTTGAGGATGCTGCATTTTTTCCCTGTAGTGTACATTTATGGCACTCACGTGTTCGAATGATGTGTTCACAGTAACGAACATCCACAATAATACACTCTAAAACAAAAAGAAAATAGAAACGACGCATTACGCAGAAATTATTCGAATGAGATGAAACTCGGTCTGTGTGTTGTACATTACAATTCCCGAAAAATTGGTCCATTTATTCAGTAACTAATTGAGAAAAGCAGTAATGGGTTTGACCAAATCTGGTCCTTATGCAAGCAGTTATTCAGCTTGACATTGATTGACAGTGCTGTTGGATTTACTCCTGGGGGATATCAAGCCAAATTCTGTCCCATTGGTACCTTAGAGTCAAAATTCCAAGGTTGTTGTAGGGCCCTCCCCATAATGCTCTAATCGTTCTGAAGTGAGAAAAAAATTGGACGATTTATTCAGTAATAGATCTTCACGAACTGAGCCAATCAATAATGGGTTTGGCCAACACTGGTCCTTATGCAAGCAGTTATTCGGCTTGACACTGATTGACAGTGCTGTTGGATTTACTCCAGGCGGGTATCAATCCAACTTCTGTCCAATTGGCGCCTTAGAGTCAAAACTCCAAAGTGGTTGCAGGGCCGTCCCCATAAGGCTCTAATCGTTCTGAAGTGGGAACAAATCTAGCGGTCTTTCTGTCTAAGACAGGGTTTGACAACCCCGAAGACAAGCAGTATAAATTCTAGCGGCCATTCGAGTGGCCATTATATGGCTGATATGTAAGCTCTTTTAATTTCATAGCAGGACCTCTTTGGTTGTCATCTACCACACCTTTACAGCGCAGCGGCACAGCAGTGATATTCTATGCCCTGTTTTATTGCCCTTCATTGGTTAGCTAACCTGCGTTTACATTTCAGCAAGATAATGCTGCTTGCCAAATCCTACATTGTCCAGCAAGGTTTCTGGATCCCTCCCACGTACAGAACATTTCGAGCACTATGACGAGCGCCCTCCAACCAACTCGGAAATTTGACTATAAGCCGCCAATTGGACAGAATTTGACAAGATATCCGCCAGGAGGATATCCCAACACACTGCCAATGAATGTCAAACTGGATATGTTTGCATAAAGGCCAGTCTGGGCCCAACCTATTACTGACTCACATTTGTGAAGCTCTTTCCCTTGAATAAGTCATCCAATTTCTCGGAAACTGTAGTTATTTATTTGTCTCTACATGTATGTCAAATATACTAGTTTCTAGTCATGAATGGGGTGTGATAAGCACTGTATGTGCTGTCTGGTATCCTCTTCACGATCGTTTCGAGATACGTAGCAGGAAGTACTTTGTTGTTTATTTTACGAAACGCGTGTGAGAAGCATTGAATGAACTGTCTTATTTTTTTCGTCTTAAGCGTTTTGACTTGCGTGTAGGAGGAAGTACTATGTTTACCAATTCTTTCAGGAACGTATTCTTTTGGAATTTCAGTAGCAAACATCTCCGCGATGAATAACGGTTCTCTCATAGCGTCTAGGAAATGTGTGGGAGATCTCCGGTCAAAATGGCAAAAACTCGTATTTATTTCTATTCACTGCATCATAACAGAAATTCATACCCACCGATATCATTAATGGAATAGTAGTGGAAATGTACGTGTAAATAACATAATGACACTGCTGTTGCTGGTTGTGGATTTAATGAAGCCAAACATTTAATTTCGTCAGTCACAGGTCTCAGGGTACCACTTCTGTTTGCGTCTAGAGTAAATTCGGTGTGCAAGTTTCGTAAATGTTACAGTAGCATGTATGGGCGACCAACCCGGTATTCACCTAGTGAAATGTGGGAAACCGCCTAAAAAAACCTATCCACGCTATATGACACACCATCCCTCGCAGTTAATCCACCGCTCGGATTTTAACCGGGGTCGGCTACTTTTCCCTCCCGGATGCGTGCGCTTTAGCACACACGACAATCCGGGCGGGTCGCGTAGTAACAGTAGAGTAGTTTTTGTGAGGAGGTAAGACCCTACGACAGATGCAGAGTTGCGAGTAATTTATTATACAGTAACACACATTAACGAGACTGAAACTGAAGTACCGTACAACTCGGATCACACGGTAGTCTTCAGATCACCATACGCTTGGACTACTGTAGTGTAATATAACACGCAAAAACGTCTAAAACAGTCTATCGACAAGCTGATACAGTTCCAATGCAACGACTGTGCTTGTCTCAGAGAGCAACTGTGCAGAACTCGAAAATCATTCGTTTCAGAATTCATATTAATCGGCCTCGTTTTTCATAATCAGATGTATGATTGCATATTTCAAAATATTCGACGCCTCTCGAACACCCTGTATAATGTGACTCTAAAACCCAGTAAGTTTTTACGGAGCTATTGATTGACTCAGTTAGTAACAAACCGCAGTGAAACTTACGGGCTGCATTCGACTTCGTCACATAAATTACCTCGTTGTAATTTTAACTCGATTTAGACAGAAATGCGAAAACTTAGCTACATAGTTATAAGAAATAAAGAGTAATAAAAATAAACTTTCGTAAGAAACCCATAAATATACAGTGTGGTCCATTGATCGTGACCGTGCCAAATATCTTACGAAATAAACGTCAAACGAAAAAACTACCAAGAACCTAACTTGTCGAGCTTGAAGACGGAAACCAGATGGCGCTAAAGTGGCCCCCTAGATGGCGCTGCCATAGGTCAAACGGATATCAACTGCTTTTTAAAAAATAGGAACACCTATTTTTATTACATATTTGTGTAGTACGTAAAAAAGTACTAATCTTTTAGTTGGACCACTTTTTTCGCTTTGTGATAGATGGCGCAATGATAGTCACAAACGTGTAAATACGTGGTATCACGTAACATTCCTCCAATGGGGACGGTATTTGCTTCGTGATACATTGCCCGTGTTAAGGCACTGACCACTATGGGACTTAACATCTATGGTCATCAGTCCCCTAGAACTTGGAACTACTTAAACCTCACTAACCTAAGGACAGCACACAACACCCAGTCATCAAGAGGCAGAGAAAATCCCTGACTCCGCCGGGAATCGAACCCGGGAACCCGGGCGTGGGTAGCGAGAACGCTACCTCACGTCCACGAGGTGCGGACGCCCGTGTTAAAATCGACCGTTTACCAACTGCGGAAAAGGTCGATATCGTGTTGATATATGGCTATTGTGATCAAAATGCTCAACGGGCGTGTGCTAGGTATGCTGCTCGGTATCCTGGACGACATCATCCAAGTGTCCGGACCGTTCACCGGATAGTTACGTTATTTAAGGCAACAGGAAACTTTTAGCCACATGTGAAATGTCAAACACGACCTGCAACAAATAATGATTGCCCAAGTAGGTGTTTTAGCTGCTGTCGTGGCTAATCTGCACTTCAGTAGCAGACAAATTGTGCGAACATCGGAAATCTGAGAAACGTCAGAGTTGAGAATGCTACATCAACATCAATTGCACTCGTACTCTATTTCTATGCACCAGGAATTACTTGGCGATGACTTTGAACGTCGTGTATAGTTCTGCCACTGGCCGCAAGAGAAATTACGGGACGATGACGGATTTTTTGCACGCGTTTTATTTAGCGACGAAGCGTCATTCACCAACAGCAGTAATGTAAACCAGGATAACATGCACTGTTGGGCAACGGAAAATCCACGATGGCTGCGACAAGTGGAACATCAGCGACCTTGGCGGCATTATGAAAGGAAGGATAATTGGCTCCCATTTTATCGATGGCAATCTAAAAGGTGCAATGTATACTGATTTCCTACGTGATGTTCTATCGGTGTTACTACAAGTTGTTTCATTGCATGACAGAATGGCGATGTACTTCCAGCGTGATGGATGTCCGGCATATAGCTCGCGTGCGGTTGAAGCGGTATTAAATAGCATATTTCATGACAGGTGGATGGGTCGTCGAAGCACCATACCATGGCCCGCACGTTCACCGGATCTGACGTCCCCGGATTACTGTCTGTGGGGAAAGTTGAAGGATATTGCTATCATGATCCACCGACAACGCCTGACAACATGCGTCAGCGCACTGTCATTGCATGTGCGGACATTACGGATGGCGAACTACTCTCTCTTGAGAGGAATGTCGTTACACATATTGCCAAATGTATTGAGGTTGACGGACGTCATTTGGAGCATTTATTGCATTAATGTGGTATTTACAGGTAATCACGCTGTAACAGCATGCGTTCTCAGACATGATAAGTCACAAAGGTACATGTATCACTTTGGAACAACCGAAATGAAATGTTCAAACGTACCTATGTTCTGTATTTTAATTTAAGAAACCTACCTGTTACCAACTGTTCGTCTAAAATTGTGGGCCACATGTTTGTGACTATTACAGCGCCATCTATCACAAAGCGAAATAAGGGGTCCAGCTAAAACTTTCATATCTCTTTACGTACTATACGAATATGTAATAAAAATGGGGGTTTCTATTTTTAAAAAACGCAGTTGATATCCGTTTGACCTATGACAGCGCCACCTAGCGGACCAACCATAGCGCCATCTGGTTTGCCCCTTCAAGCTAGACAAGTTTAGTTCTTTGTAGTTTTTTCGTTTAACGCTTATTTCGTAAGACATTCGGACCGCTCACGATCAATGGACCATCCTGTACATCGATATAAAAAATAGAATGATAAAGTGTCTATATATTTGAGAAAAATAAAAGTCAGCGAATCGTTAAGAGGAGGCTAGGGAAATTTCGGAGGGTTCTCTTTAATGTCATCAGTGTTGAGAGTGGCTTGCTGCAGCCGCCACGGCTTCCTCTCTGATTCCAACCTCTTAAGCTCAGAATAGGATATAGCCTCAATTATTTGTTGGATATATTCCAATATCCGTATTAACTACAGTTTTTATCCTCTGCTACTCGTTCTAGTACAAAGCAGTTAGTACTTAAAGTATTAAAACATACGTGTAATGTATTAACAATTGTGGATATGGAAAGCCGTCAGATGTGCATGAAACGACGACAATGGAAATTTCTGTTACATCGGTGCTCAAACCCAGATTTCAAGCGTGTCGCAAGCGGTCTCCTTACAATTAGGCTATCCGAGCGTGCTTCACGGTCAGACCCAAACTTCCAGGTGTCACCTGCACTCGTACATCCATTTTGTATATTGCCGTACAGAGGACACATTTTTTACTTCAAAGTGGCTTCCCCAGTGTAGGAGGATAATACTGCAGTGCCAGTGTTGTTTAGAAGTACGACGCAATCTACCCTGCATGATCTATGTTGTAAGATCCCTAGACTCTACTGATATGATAATACAGGGCCGTGACATGAAAACCGCTTCGCTTAATCGACGCCAAAACGCCAGGATTTCTTTTAATTTATCGAGGTTTTTCTTTAGTACTCGGAACATTTCATTCGATTTATAGACAAATGCGTTTTATCGAATTTCTGATTGCTTGATAGTAGACCTATACAATAACTACACGTTATATGTATGACGCTTGTGTACTGTATCTCACGATATGTTTAATCAGCCCTTTGCTCTTCGAGAAATTAATAATCCGTTAGAAGAGCACTGTTCACAACGTGTGTAGATTCCGAAGTCGGCCCATGTTCTAGCGAAATTGTAAGCGCTCTGGGGCAATCGATTCAGCGCTTAATGAACTGCAGGGCATCCGTCTTTGCCGGCGGTAGCGGTCGTATTTTCCGCGGCTTAATTAAAGAAGCCCCTCCCTCTCAACCCCTACAGCCTACCCACTAGCGAAGCCACGACGTGAAGTATTTGCCACCATTGACCTCTGCGGGCGAGAGATAATGGAACCCTTGAGATTTTTCACGTTGCGGCACGTAAACTCCTGCGCACAACTGCTTCATTCTGATGGGACCCCATTTCGTGGAACAGGATCGAAAATAGCACTACACGTTACGCGAAGAGGTATGTCATCTGTTCGGAAGCCATTTCCTGGTACAAATAGCCCTTTGATGAATTCATTGCGCCTGCGCCGGCTATTGGAATCCGTAGCGGTTTAGCCACATAGGGCGTTTCGTGCACAAAATCGAGTTCAGAATACACTGCCGACAATTCATCACGCCGCACCGGTGCATTGTGGTAAAACAAACGAGTGACAATGCTTAGTTCTTTCAATCAATGGAGTCTCATGCTCATGCTTTCCTGGAACTGGCGGTTCAGGGGATTTGTGTATAGTTTGCGTAGGAATCTAGTTTACTTCACTGCGCTGTCATGCATCTATGAACGGCCATCTGCATACTTGGGACAACGTTGAATATTTTTAGTTTCAGTCACAGTTAGTGACAACGAATAGGCCTAAATCTTTGGCACACAGTTAGGAAAAAAATCTATGTGAAGCTGTAGCTTCCGACCGATGGGAGCTGATTAAATGTGATGGCCCGCATGGTTCCATATTCGAAGCGAGAATTTTTCTTGCATGTGTTTGTAATATTTCAATAGTAACATTACCAGATGCTTCATCTATAACCACACGGTTACTCTGAAATTTACAATTAAGTGCCTGGCAGAGGATTAATCGAACCAACTTTAAGCTACTTCTCTTCCCTTCAACTCTCGAGCTGCGAGAAGGGGGGGGGGGGGCGGGGAACAAATGCTTAAATCTTTCTCAAGTAGGTGGGCGCCAACAAAATAGTTTCATAAGATTGAAATTTCATCGGAAGACCCTGCCGCATCCCAAAAAGTCTTTGTTTTAACGACTGCTACCATATCCGTGGCACTCTCCTCTACTTCGTGATAATACAAAACGGGCTGCCCTCCTTTGAACTTTTTAGATGCACTCTGTCAAACAATCTGATGCGGATACCAAACCGCACTGCAGTGTAGTATTCCAAAAGAGGTAGGACAAACGTAGTGTAAGCAGTCGTTTTAGCAAACCTGTTACAATTTCTAAGTGTTCTACCAATATACGGCAGTCTTTGGTTTGCTTTCTCCGCAACAACATGTGTGCCATCTTTCCTATTTAAGTAATTCGTAATTGTAATCCCTAAGCGGGCCGATGTCACCGAACGAGTCTAGGCGTTTCAGTCCAGAACCGCGCTGCTGCCACGGTCGCAGGTTTGAATCCTACATCGGGCATGGATTTGTGTGATGTCCTGAGGTTAGTTAGGTGTGAGTGGGACTGATGACCTCAGATGATAAGTCATGTAGTGCTTAGAGCCATTTTTGTAATCCCTAACAACGTTTTTGAGGTTACAGCCTTTAGATTTGTGCGATTTATCTTGTAACAAAAATTTAGCACATTGTTCTTAGTGCTCATGGGGATGACTTAACACTGCTCATGATTTAAAGTCAACTGCTGCTTTTTACATAATACAGATGTCTCAGTCATTTTGATCGTCCGATGACATTACATGACCGTAGATGACAGCATCGTCTGCAAACATTAAGAGGATTGCTCAGATTGTTTGCTAGATAGGGGAACGCCAGATAAGACTTCTGGTTTACACGATGCTAAATCTCTTTCATATCCAGACAATACCATAATTACGAAAAAATAGCAAATCAATTATGATTTGACATAGAACTGTTAATTAAAGTTTTATTGCCCATTAATAAGAATTTCCAGCCAGTTTACTGTCGCTAAGTTTTGGAAAAAGAATTACATGCAGTTCATAGAGGTAAAATATGGACCAAATACGAACACCAGTTTCACATGAAAAGAACTATGTTTATCGCTTCTAAAACGCAAAATTATACAGACTCATCATTAATTTTTTTCAGCCTCTCTTGATATACAATCGGATGCACTCTCATGGACAGATATTTCTGTATCCCTTGGACCGTCTGGTCATAAGGCTATATCGACATACACTCCTGGAAATTGAAATAAGAACACCATGAATTCATTGTCCCAGGAAGGGGAAACTTTATTGACACATTCCTGGGGTCAGATACATCACATGATCACACTGACAGAACCACAGGCACATAGACACTGGCAACAGAGCATGCACAATGTCGGCACTAGTACAGTGTATATCCACCTTTCGCAGCAATGCAGGCTGCTATTCTCCCATGGAGACGATCGTAGAGATGCTGGATGTAGTCCTGTGGAACGGCTTGCCATGCCATTTCCACCTGGCGCCTCAGTTGGACCAACGTTCGTGCTGGACGTGCAGACCGCGTGAGACGACGCTTCATCCAGTTCCAAACATGCTCAATGGGGGACAGATCCGGAGATCTTGCTGGCCAGGGTAGTTGACTTACACCTTCTAGAGCAAGTTGTGTGGCACGGGATACATGCGGACGTGCATTGTCCTGTTGGAACAGCAAGTTCCCTTGCCGGTCTAGGAATGATAGAACGATGGGTTCTATGACGGTTTGGTTGTACCGCGCACTATTCAGTGTCCCCTCGACGATCACCAGAGGTGTACGGCCACTGTAGGAGATCGCTCCCCACACCATGATGCCGGGTGTTGGCCCTGTGTGCCTTGGTTGTATGCAGTCCTGATTGTGGCGCTCATCTGCACGGCGCCAAACACGCATACGACCATCATTGGCACCAAGGCAGAAGCGACTATCATTGCTGAAGACGACACGTCTCCATTTGTCCCTCCATTCACGCATGTCACGACACCACTGGAGGCGGACTGCACGATGTTGGGGCGTGAGCGGAAGACGGCCTAACGGTGTGCGGGACCGTAACCCAGCTTCATGGAGACGGTTGCGAATGGTCCTCGCCGATACCCCAGGAGCAACAGTGTCCCTAATTTGCAGGGAAGTGGCGGTGCAGTCCCCTACGGCACTGCGTAGGATCCTACGGTCTTGGCGTGCATCCGTGCGTCGCTGCGGTCCGGTCCCAGGTCGACGGGCACGTGCACCTTCCGCCGACCACTGGCGACAACATCGATGTACTGTGGAGACCTCACGCCCCACGTGTTGAGCAATTCGGCGGTACGTCCACCCGGCCTCCCGCATGCCCACTATACGCCCTCGCTCAAAGTCCGTCAACTGCACATATGGTTCACGTCCACGCTGTCGCGGCATGCTACCAGTGTTAAAGACTGCGATGGAGCTCCGTATGCCACGGCAAACTGGCTGACGCTGACGGCGGCGGTGCACAAATGCTGCGTAGCTAGCGCCATTCGACAGCCAACATCACGGTTCCTGGTGTGTCCGCTGTGCCGTGCGTGTGATCATTGCTTGTACAGTCCTCTCGCAGTGTCCGGAGCAAGTATGGTGGGTCTGACACACCGGTGTCAATGTGTTCTTTTTTCTATTTCCAGGAGTGTATTTCTTAATTTTTACCTAATGGAAGCCGTGGTGTAACCAAGTAGTTATGCAGCAATTTTACTTCAGAACAAATTGCTGAGTTTTTGCTGTTCTTGATCTCTTTCCCCCAATGATTTAAGTGAATTACATCTGTTACCAGTTATCATGTGTTAGTATGATCTTATCACTTACAACGTACTCTGTAAGTCGTAATGCAATTTTTTAATCAACTTGTGTATTATTTATGTATTTTCTGTACACGAATTAGGAATGATTTTAAATAATACTGTTTAATCACTGGAAGGTATTTGCCTTTACCAGTTTCTGAGTAGCGCGTTGTACTAATAACTTTAAGTGCTTCATTATACCTTACAGTAATTTAAGTACTTTAAACAATTTAGAATTATTCTGTAAGGATTTTCACCACAAATCCGTTTGCCTACGGCGTGACACTTGGTACACAACATACAAAGGAAAAGCTAACCAAAATCAGCGATAAAAAGAAAACCAGTAACACAACGACTGATAGCACCGACGACTAGGACTTGTAACAGTTTTAGAATACATCGATACTTCAGCCACCGAAATAACATTATGGTGAGACTACTTTCAAACAACTCTTTCGGTAAATTTTATATTTAATTTAGTTTTGCGTATTGCCAGGTAAATAGCATTGAAGTATTGGATGTAGTGTGCAACAATTTGCCACAGCAGTACTCACGACATAACGGCCTGAAGAGACGTATTCTTAATTGGCATTTGCATTTATTATGATGATTTTTGATAGAAGCTATATCATGGATGGTGCTTTGGAAATCAGTGCTTCATTTAATTATGAACGACGACAGTCTTTTACAAATATCTTCATCTCTAAACTTTAAAATTTCTTATTATGAATTACAGTAACAGCAAGTGAGATTTGAGCCTTTATTCGTATATGTAGAGTACACTGAACTCCTGCACTATGTGACAATGTAGACTCTGTTGACCAGCTGATCATTGTGAACAAGGTTTCAAGTGTTTAAGACACTCTAAGTCTTCAGTCCGTTGGCTAGAAATTAAATTGAGACATACGGTGCTGAAATCTGATTTTACAGAACAGGGCGAATCAGGTTACAGTTGTGGAAAAGGCCCAGAGTCAGTTATTGTCATACAAACTTTACTTTCTTAAAACACTTAATCACATATGCCCTTAACAGCATTCAAAAACAGCACGGCTGAAGGCCCGAACACAAGTTATTAAGATTGATTGAAGGAATACAAACGGCTGTAGTCTCTAGTTACAAAATTTTACATAAAACTCAGCTGTAGGCCATACACTGGGAATCGAAGAACTGAGGGCTTAAGGCCAGAATAAGAAAGATTTGAAATAGAGGAGAATCTCCTTTTTTAAAGTAAATTTTTAAGCAATTCAGTCTTGAAACTTTAGTTTAACTCGGATGCAGAACTTATTTTAAAATTAAAACAAACTAAATTAATAAACGACTGAAGGCCTCGCACTGTACTTAAGACAAAAGAAATTCACAATCAAATGGTTCAAATGGCTCTGAGCAGTATGGGACTTAACATCTGAGTTCATCCGTCCCCTAGAACTTAGAACTACTTAAACCTAACTAACTTAAGGTCATCTCGCACATCAATGCCCAAGGCAGGATTCGAACCTTCGACCGTAGCGATCGCGCGGTTCGAGACTGAAGCGCCTAGAACCGCTCGGCCAAACAGGCCGACCAAAATCACAATCTAAAAACAACGGTGGTGCTGAGAAGTGTTCCAAAGGTCATCCTGAAGAGGTAACTCTAACATAATCTTAGGTGAGACAGGTAGCCAAAAGTAAGATTAAATAATCGTACGGCAACCCGACCCAGGGGCAGCTGAAGGACCGACCAACTACCTCATCGCCCCCTTTTCTGCCAGACCAACGGCACGACAACGGAAAATATCAGCGAGGACGAAGATACCAGCAGCACTACATCTTGAAAATTGGTGTCTAAATACAATCAAGGGACAATAACCACTTCAAAAACAAGAAGAACACCTAAGGCTGTCGAACTAGACGCCATGCCGGACAGAATCAACACGGGGAGGAAAAACACACTCGCTGCTCTGTCCCAACCGACCGACTGCCTTCTCCAGTACGCAGACAGCATTCATAACTGCTCAGTGCAAATCACAGAAGCTACACACAGTTCCAGGTAAACACTTGCACCTATCACTGTGGAAAAACAAGGAGAAATCACAAGTCGACATACACAGTTTCCATAAGCGGTCGGCGACGAAATACACGCTTCGGTCGCAGGTTCTAATCCTGCCTCGGGCATGGATGTGTGGGATGTCCTTAGGTTAGTTAGGTTTAAGTAGTTCTAAGTTCTAGGGGACTGATGACCTCAGCAGTTAAGTCCCATAGTGCTCACAGCCATTTGAACCAAATACACGTCGTCCGATGAGATGACCAACCGAACGACCAACAAAGGTCATCCCCACTCAAGTTATGTGTGTTGGCAACGGTCGGCTAGTCATGGCTGTCCGGAGCTCATTGCAGATCCATCCCGACTCGCGTGGTGCTCGTCGGAACTTGGAGACAGGCGATCCGGGCACATTGACTCGGACCCAACCGTGCACAGGGAAGAATTGCCCATTGGTCACCCGACATCTCTGTACAAGGAAGGAACCGGCCCACCTCATGCAAGATGACCAACTCAGCCGGCCCGGCTGGCCGAGCGCTTCTAGGCGCTACAGTCTGGAACCGCGCGACCGCTATGGTGGGAGGTTCGAATCCTGCCTCGGGCATGGATGTGTGTGATGTCCTTAGGTTAGTTCGGTTTAAGTAGTTCTAAGTTCTAGGAGACTGATGACCTCAGAAGTTACGTTCCACAGTGCTTAGTGCCATTTGAGCCATTTGACCAACTACGAGGCCCAGAAACGGTCAAAATATCAAATACACGTCGACCGATGAGGCGACCGACCGAACGACCATCCAACGGTCGTTCCCGCTCCATTCACATTCCGTCGGACAGCGCATGTGTGTCGCCAGCCAGACCATACCTCAAAGTGTGGGTGCAGTGTGTCTAGCACGCTGACAGGTTGGTTGCAGGTTCTCACCTAACTCCCTGCTAGTGACCATATGGTCTTCGCTAACAGCGATGAAGAACCAGCTTTCACCACAAAACACAAAATACCTACACGTGCCCTCCAACGAGCTCTTCCTTGACACCACAGAAGTCGAAAATGGCTATTGTTTGGGGTCACTGGAATGCACGCTACATGGCGACTGGCTCGAGGCTGTCCTTGAAGTAACCTAGTTAAAACATTTCGTTGTGTCACAGAGATGCAACAGCACGATGTGCCGCAGCCAATTGTCGAACACGATCGTCTTCTCGCTCCTTTGTGACAAGTGGCCGTCCGGATCCCAGTCTTCTTGCGACCGTACATTCCCGTGACTACCACTGTAATCAGTCACGTGCATTAGCTACGTTCCTGTCAAGTCTTTCTGCAGTATCACAGAAGGAACATACAGCTAAGCGTAGCCATATTATACGACCACGTTCAATATAATTGATGCATGTTATTGTCACCTTAAAGGCATTCTCGACTAACATCAACTGACCACATCCATTCTGAAAGGTAACCTTACGCCAACGACCGTCACAGTAAAGCAAACCCGATACTCTTCGGCTTGCTGGTGCTGCTAGCAACACTCTTATGCGACGGGCTTGAAATCGTCAGTCAGATCGTCGATGGAAACACTTGGGACACGGTTTAGAATTCACAGCATCCAGGAACATACGGGCCAATGCCAATGCCATTTATTTTTGAGGGATGAATATGGGGCCTGAAGATGGCATAATGGAATGTCGAAACTGGTAGCAAAAATAAAATAAAATAACATCTCAAATGGACAGCGGTTGGAGAATTTCGTTGTTAAATACTTCACCAGTCGCTATTCCATGTGCACAATGGATCAACAGGAACTTTCGTTAGTGTCGCACAACTCCATCCTGGTGTCGCATTCTTTCTCCTTATTTATTTACTTACAGTAAAAGTTAATTCCATTCAAATTCCCGTTAAAAGGAATTTGAATGGAATTAACTTTTACTGAAAAACTTTAAATGCTCTCGAAACATTTAAATGAATCATTTAGATAGTAGATGGCACGGGTATACTTTATAGAAAATGTGGAAGTTAGTGTTGCGCATTACACGTACAGACATACCGCGCCACACGGGAACACTTACGTGATTTTCTTAGCATTGACAGACCAGATGTTGATAAGTATTCTTATGTTTTTTTTCTGTTACTTCGTTCTGTCTGTCGGAGTTATTATTAAAATAACACTGATCGTCTTTGTCATCAACGGACATTTTATGTATAAACACCGCTTTTACCGAACAGTGTAGGTTATTCAGAACTAAAAAACCGGGAATGGTTTTAATCGGTCTGTTCTTTCCATCTCTAGCGGGGTGTGGGCGTGTGGTTGTCAGTTCTCAATAACAATGCTACGCTGCTTTGGGCTAACTTTGGGACTATTTGAAGCTCTACTTCTGACGTCCTATGGGTTTGGTTCAAATGGCTCTGAGCACTATGGGACTCAACTGCTGTGGTCATCAGTCCCCTAGAACGTAGAACTACTTAAACCTAACTAAACTAAGAACATCACACACATCCATGCCCGAGGCAGGATTCGAACCTGCGACCGTAGCAGTCGCACGGTTCCGGACTGCGCGCCTAGAACCGCCGACCACGGCGGCCGGTTCCTCTGGGTTTGCTCACAATGATGCTATGCTCGGGCATAAGAGCAAATCCGTCCAGCTCGTTAGCGCACACGTTGAGCTAGCACAACCACTATTCTTGAAACACCGGCCAAGACGCTGAAATTTGTGACTTTATCGACTGCTTACGCTGGAACACGCATAAAATGCGACATGTTGACGTGGAAACAGTCCAATCACTGTACCCGACTCCAATGTTTCTGTTTCATGCGGACTACAAATCTCATTTGTCACTAATGTACAGCAAAGCTGCCTTAAATTGTGTAATATCATATTGACTTCATTCGCGATACTGTGTTAGCAGCTTTGCATGGTATATGGTTAACAATCGAGTTATATTTACCCGGATATTAGGAAGAGAGACAGGGGGAGCAGCGATTAAAGCCAACCCTTAATTCCAGTTATGCATTTATCTGCTGCCAGTTGATCTGCATTCGACACCAGAGAAACAAACAATATAAAAAATTCCGGGAACAATATCTCGTTTGCCCACTAATAGCATGCTAACAGAGAGTGCGTAATATACACTCCTCATTTTAATCTACTTCTATTAAACTGATATATGCATAGGAGGCCGAGGACGAAACAGCTCTGATTCAATGCGTAATCAAACGACATATTCAACCACTGCTGTATCTCCAGTATAATCTATTATGACTGACGCATCCGACAGTACGTTGTTACAATATTCCTTGCAGTGGATTTTCAAAGCAGTGGGGTTCCTACTTTAAAAAAAAAAAAAGGCAGTTGATATCCGTTAGACCTATGACAGCGCTCAAGTGTGCTGTTATGAGCGCCCACACACATCCCCAATCTTAACACAGTACAGACTTGCCACTTTCACGAATGATGATGAAATGATGTGGACAAGACAAACGTCCAGTCCCCGAGTGCAGAAAATTCCCGATGCGGCCGGGAATCGAACCCGGGGCCCCGTGAACCAGAGGCAAAGTCATTGGAAGCCCCCTGCAGATATATGCAGCCATCCCGCCTCTATAGCCGCCCATAATTGTGAAAATGTTGAGATGCTTAAATCTGTACAAGAACTGACCTCTCGATTATGTCCCAAAAATATTCTATGGGATTCATGTTGTGTGAGCTAAACCATTCACTTGAATTATCCAGAATGTTCAACAAATATAATTACTTCTAGTCGATGATGGGTTAAGTTGGACCAGAGGACCCAGTACATTCCATGTAAACAAAGCCCACCACCAGCTTGCACAGTACCCTGTTGACAACTTCGGTCCACGGTGAACCCTAGCATCAGCATCTACCAATTGAAATCTGGACTTATCGGACCAGGCTACGGTTTTCCAGCCATCAAAGGTCCGGCCGATATGGTCACGAGCCCACGACAGGTGCCACAGGTGATGTCGTGTTGTTGGTAAACGCACTGATGTCGACCAGCTTCTGCCACAGCCCAATAACGCCGAAGTTCGCCGCAGTATCCTAATGGATACGCTGGTCGTACATATCGCGTTGCTTTCTGTTCGTCTTTTAGCACTGACAATAAACGCCGCTACTTTTGGTCGTTAAGTGAAAGCCATAGGCCACTACTTTTTCCGTGGTGAGACGTAGCGCTTGAAATTTGGTGTTCTCTGCGCAGTTTTAACACTGTGGATCGTGGAATAATGAATTTCCTGACGGTTTCCGAAATGGAATGTCTCATGCGTCTAGCTCCAACTGCCAATCTGCGTTAAGAATCTCTTAATTCCAGTCATGCGGCCATAATCACGTCGGAAACCCCTTCACATGAATCACCTGAATACAAAACACAGCTCGGCCACCGCACTGCCTTTTTATACCTTGTGTACGCGACACCGCCGCCATATGTATTCGTGCATATAGTTATCCCATGACTTTTGTCACCTCAGAGTTAAATAATTTGAATTTTTGTTGAGGTCTAGAGCTCACGATTGAGCTGTCATATTTTAAGAAATGGAGTCACTACAAGTGGTACACTAAGAACCGTACGCCACACACAAGTGGTACACTAAGAGCCGTACGCCACACACAATGCGGTGGCTTGCAGAGTATACATGTAGGTGTAGAACGGATGGGTTAAGAAACGATGACCTTGACGGAAAAAGACCCTCGAGGTCTCGTTGTAACTAACGGCTCGTACTTAACGATTCCGAGGGTTGCACTCGAATTTATCTCGACACTGATCCGACGGTAACACCACCTGCAACGTGACCTCTTTATCGCGCCAGCGTTCGAAAAACTCAGCTCCTTGGTGGTGGCCAAAGGGGGCGGCGAGCGTCAGCGCGGGGCATGTTGGGAGTCACGGCCGCCCCGCTCCGGGGCAGCAAATCGAATTCAATTTCCTGCGAAACAAAGAAGCCCTCGTCGGCGCCGCGACGCTGGGGCGTCGGCCGCGACCGCAACAGGAAATGAGAGCGGCTCATGGCGCGGCGTAGCGTGGGGAGGCGTCGTGTGGCGTCCATCACCAGTTGCAAGCCGCCGCCGCCGCCGAAGCCTCCGTCGCCGCCACCGCCCGCTAAACGGCTCGTAGGCGGGTCTGCCCGCACTAGAGCAGCATCGCAAAGTCGGCAGAGGGTAAACACCTCTGATCAAAAATATCCGGACAGCCCTATGTAACGTGAAATTTACCATTGGATGTCATGAGAGGTGGCCCCGACCGTATAAAATGAAACAGGGGGTATTGTGTTGTCAGTAGAGACACAGTAACAGGAGAACGCGTCGTCAGGAGAGTTCAGTGACTTCAAATGTGGTCTAACCATTGGATGTCACCTGAGTAACAAAACCATCAGGGACATTCCAGACATTATGAAGCTGCCCAAGTCGACTGTTGGTGATGCAGTAGTGAAGTGGAAAAAATGGCTCAAATGGCTCTGAGCACTATGGGATTTAATACCTCAGGTCATCACTCCTCTAGAACTTAGAACTACTTAAAACTAACTTACCTAAGGACATCACACACATCCATGCCCAAGGCAGCATTCGAACCTACAACCGTAGCTGTCGCGCAGTTCCAGACTGAAGCGCCTAGAACCGCTCGGCCACACCGGACTGCAGTGAAGTGGAAACGCCAAAGAACAACCATGGCTAAATCAAAACCAGGTAGACGTCATGTACTTACCGGCAGACCGTCGAGCATTGCGGAAGTTGGTTGTAAAAAATCGCGTGCAGTCGGTGGCAGGTGTCACTCGAGGATTGTAAAGTAGAACAAGATGTCCAGCAACCTCAATTCCCGAGCGTATGGAGATAAAGAAAGTAAGTTAAAGTTTTGGAACAGCTCCTCAGAAGCCACATTCGTGATGGTGTAAAGAACTGCGCCAGTGGAGAGCTGATGACTGGAAACGAATGATTTGGAGTGACGAATCACGCTATAACCTGTGGAAATCCTAAGTTTGGGTTTGGCGTATGCCTGCCATCATGTTTAGTGCCAATAGTTAAGTGCTGAGCTGGTGTTATGGTACGAGGGTGATCTTTGTGGTTAAGGTATTGTCTCCTTAAAGTGCTTAAGAGAAGGCTAAATTCGGAAGGGTATCAACACGTTTTACGGCATTATGTGCCGAGTACAGTAGAGGAACAGTTCGGAGACCATGACTGACTGAATGGACATGACAATTCATCCTCTCGTAAGGCAGAATCTGAAACGCAATGGTCTGCGGACAAGGACAGTCCTGAAATGGAATGGACTGCCCATAGGCCCAACCTGAAACCAATGGAACAACTTTGGGATACGTTAGAGCGTCGACTTCGCTCCATATCCCAATGTCCAATCACTAGTTGCTCTGGTTTAGAATATTGAGAAAGATTGGGCTGTCATTGCTCCACAGACACTCAGACACCTCACTAAAAGTGTCCCCAGAAGATTTAGAGTCGTTACGAGGGCGAATCGCAGACAAGACACAAATTTATGTCCAAAAACATGTGTACGGATACTTTTGATCAGAGAGTGTATGTTGTACCACCTCACTTGCTGTATTTGAAAGTGGGAACTCTGCGCGCCAAAGAGGGGTCGGTGAGAAGTAGACCCCTTCGGCAAGGCTTCAACTGGTCGCACCCTTAACATGTCGATCACATTCTTCTGAATGTTCATCTTCAGTATTAATAATAGCTTCAGCTGTATTTTGGTCCTGTATTACTGTACCACTACCGGTTTCATGGCGTTAAAGCCATATCTTCATATGACATATGATTAAAACACCTAAAGGTATGGTTTTAACGCCATGAAATTGGTAGTGGTACAGTAATAAAGGACCAAAATATAGCTGAAGCAATTATTAATACCCAAGATGAACATTCATAGCTGTGGTTGCCCCACTTACAAGGTTGTCGTCTGAATCTTCTCGACAGTCACAAAATGTCGTCATTTTTTAAAAAAAATCAATTTCGGGAAAAGATAAGGTTACAAAGACTGAGATATCAGGTTGAATATGGGGACTGGCGGTGAAACAATAGGCATGCTTTTTGAGGACAAAAATTCCGTGGAAGTGGCAGTATGATGTAAGGCGTTCTAATGTCGCAGCATCCACTTGTCTGTAATGCCCGGTCTCACTCGATTCACCCTCTTCCAGAGCCTTTCAAAGCCATTTATTTTAATCAACTTGGTTGGAAAGTTGTCTCGGAGAAACAATTTCTTTATTCACGAACTTCTACGGTTAAAAAATCGAATAAGCATTGGTTTGATCTTGATTTGCTCGTTCGGACTTTTTCGGTAGAGAAGATGTGTCAGTGTGCCATTCCTCACTTTGCCGCTTTGTCTCAGGATCTTACTCAAAAATCCAGGATTCACCACCTGTGAACACATGACTGGACCACTCGTGGTCATTGGCATTCTTCTCAAGAAGATCAAAGCTCACGTTTCTTCGATCGTCTTTCATTTCAGTTGTGATGCTTTCCGGCACCATTTTGGAATGAACCTTTCGTCTGCGCTGAACTTCGATCAAAATTTGATATACGCTGAAGGTACTTAATCATTTACCCATCAGCGTTATAGTTTAAACGTCGGTCTGATCTCACAGGTGTACGCATACTTCCAAAGTATCCGTCGTTTTGCGAAAGTCTTTCTGAGCAAGGTTCATCTTCAACGTGTTCCGGGGGTGTGCTTCAACTTAAGTCATATAGTGTTTGACAATTAGGTCACAACCGCAGATTCCAAAAGTTTAACACAAAACCCGATGACATAACGTTGCACTAAATTCGGCTGTTGCCGTTTCGTAACATACAACATAAACACAGCTTCACGGATGGCGCTCTCAATAATCACGTGATAGCTCTACGAACCAGAAACTCAGACTGAGCGTCTGGAAGGGATGAACATAATAGTCTGCACAAGTAGAACAACACATTGTTGCCAGCTCGCTCACTGTCTGGTCAGTCTCATACAAAACGGCTAACCTACTGCACGGTCACTCACTCCTAATTTCAGATAGTCTGTGCAACCGTTTCCAATGGCAACAAAAATTTCATCCATACTTTTTATAAATCTGTATGTAAATATGTCTCACCTTCTCCTAAATGAACCGACTAATTTTAACCAAACTTGGTACACATATCACATACTGTCTGGAGAGAATCGCTGTGCGTGGTAACAATCAACTACCTGTCAAAGGAGGGCGTCGAAAAGGAATGTACGCTACTACGCACGAATACACAGACTTCACTCATACAGTATTTAAGAATGACAGCAATCAGTGAGATGCCAGAAACTGTACACGTAGTTTCAAACCTTTGAGAAACTATTTCTAGCTAACAATTCCCACGAAATGATGAAAGAAAAAAGTTTATTGTTTATTACAATTCCGCTGTTCGTGCGGTAAAACTGTCGCATCAGGCATTAGGTTTTCATTTATTACTTCTTCACTAATGATGGTATTCGCAACACATTTATCAGCCATTATTCACGCTGTTGTTTTTGTGGTCTTCAGTCCTGAGACTGGATTGATGCAGCTCTCCATGCTACTCTATCCTGTACAAGCTTCTTCATCTCCCATTAGTTACTACAACCTACATCATTCTGAATCTGCTTGCTGTATTCATCTCTACGTCTTCCTCTACGATTTTTACCCTCCACGCTACCCTCCATTGCTAAATCTGTGATCCCTTGATTCCTCAGAACATGTCCTACCAACCGGTCCCTTCTTCTCGCCAGGTTGTGCCACAAACTCCTCTTCTCCCCAATTTTATTCAATACCTCCTCATTAGTCACGTGACCTACCCATCTAACTTTCAGAATTCTTCTGTAGCAACACATTTCTAAAACTTCTATTCTCTTCTTGTCCAAAGCCGGCCGGAGTGGCCGAGCGGTTCTAGAAGCTTCGGTCTGGAACCACGCGACCGCGACGGTCGCAGGTTCGAATCCTCCCTTCGGCATGGATCTGTGTGGTGTCCTTAGGTTTACGTAGTTCTATGTTCTAGGGGACTGATAACCTCACGTGTTACTGCCCATAGTGCTCAGAGCCATTTGAACCATTTTTTCTTGTCCAAACTGTTTATCGTCCATGTTTCACTTCCATACATGGCTCACTTCATACAAATACTTTCAGAAACGAATTCCTGACATTGAAATATATATATACTCGATGTTAACAAATTTCTCTTCTTCAGAAACGCTTTCCTTGCCATTGTCAGTCTACATTTTATATCCTCTCTACTTCGACAATCATCAGTTATTTTGCTCCCCAAATAGCAAAACTCTTTTACTACTTTAAGTGTCTCATTTCCTAAACTAATTCCTGCAGCATCACCCGACTTAATTCGAGTACATTCCATGATCGTCGTTTTGCTTTTTTTGATGTTCACCTTATATCTTCCTTTCAAGACACTGTCCATTCCTTTCAACTGCTCTAGCAAGTCCTTTACTGTCTCTGACAGAATTAGAATGTCATCGGCGAACCTCAAAGTCTTTATTTCTTCTCCATGGATTTTTAATATCTACTCCGAATTTTTCTTTCGTGTGCTTCACTGCTTACTCAATATAACAACGCCGGCCGCTGTGACCGAGCGGTTCTAGGCGCTAAAGTCTGCAACCGCGCGACCGCTACGGTCGCAGGTTCGATTCCTGCCTCTGGCATGGATGTGTGTGATGTCCTTAGGTTAGTTATGTTTAATTAGTTCTAAGTTCTAGGGGACTGCTGACCTCATATGTTAAGTCCCATAGTGATCAGAGGCATTTGAACCGTTTGAATAACATCGGGGAGAGGCTACAGCCCTGTCTCACTTCCTTCCCAACCACTGCTTCCCTTTCATGCCCCTCGACTCTTATAACTGCCATCTGGTTTCTGTACAAATTGTAAATAGCCTTTCGATCCCTGTATTTTACCCCTGCCACCTTTAGAATTTGAAAGATAGTATTCCAGTCAACATTGTCAAAAGCTTTCTCTAAGTCTACAAATGCTAGAAACGTAGGTTTGCCTTTCCTTAATCTTTCTTCTAAGATAAGTCGTAGAGTCAGTATTGCCTCACGTTTTCGAATATTTCTACGGAATCCAAACTGATCTTCCCCAAGGTTGGCTTCTACTAGTTTTTCCATTCGTCTGTAAAGAATTCGCGTTAGTATTTTGCAGCTATGACTTACTAAACTGATAGTTCGGTAATTTTCGCATCTGTCAACACCGGCTTTGTTTGGGATTGGAATTAATATATTCTTCCTGATGTCTGAGTGTATTTCGCCTGTCTGATACATCTTGCTCACCAGATGGTAGATTTTTGTCATGACTGGCTCTCCCAAGGCCTTCAGTAGTTCTAATGGGATGTTTTCTACTCCCGGGGCCTTGTTTCGACTCAGGTCTTTCAGTGCTCTGTCAAACTCTTCACTCAGTATCGTATCTCCCATTTCATCTTCACCTACATCCTCTTCCATTTCCATAATATTGTCCTCAAGTATATCGCCCTTGTATAGACTCTTTATATACTTCTTCAGCTTTTCTGCTTTCCCTTCTTTGCTTGGAACTGGGTAACCATCTGAGCTCTTGAGGTTCATACAAGTGGTTCTCTTTCCTGCAAAGGTCTCTTTAATTTTCCTGTAGGCAGTATCTATCTTACCCCTAGTGAAATAAGCCGCTACAGCTTTACATTTGTCCTCTAGCCATCGCTGCTTAGCCAGTTTGCACTTCCTGTCGACCTCATTTTTGAGACGTTTGTATTCCTTTTTGCCTCTTTCATTTACTGCATTTTTATATTTTCTCCTTTCATCAAATTAATTGAATATTTCTTCTGTTACCAAAGGGTTTCTACTAGCCCTCGTTTTTTTACCTACTTGATCCTCTGCTGCCTTCACTACTTCATCCCTCAGACCTACCCATTCTTCTTTTACTGTATTTCTTTCCCCCATTCATGACAATTGTTCCCTTATGCTCTCCCTCAAACTCTGTACAACCTCTGGTTTAGTCAGTTTATCCAGGTCCCATCTCCTTAAATTCCCAAATTTTTAGCAGTTTTTTCAGTTTTAACCTACAGTTCATAACCAATAGATAGTGTTCAGACTCCACATCTGCCCCTGGAAATGTCTTACATATTAGAACCTGATTCCTAAATCTCTGTCTCACCATTATATAATCTGTCTGATACATTCTAGTATCTTCAGGATTCTTCCATGTATGAAACCTTCTTTTATGATTCTTGAACCAAGTGTTAGCTATGATTTACTTATTCTTATTATTCACGTACACCACTGAATATAATTGCAAAATTAAATCATTGTACAAAACATAGTACAGAAAATGTGATGTCATAAACACTGAAATGCGTCAAAACGTAGCTGCAGGGTGAAATTCGCTAGAGATACAGCTGAACTCTCTGTACAAATATTTGTGAAATATGTTAAACATATGTAGCACGGGCATACGCGTGCGAAGTCAAGGGTAGAAGGCTCCTTCCAAAGCCCTGTATCAATTTCAACCAAAATTGGGACACATTCTATTTACTACCTCTAAAGGAATACTGCGGGGTACAGCCAGCAGTTTCCTGATGGAGTTGTGGCGATGACATCGACAGAGAAGGAGGTAGGAAATGGACAGTGTTAGAGGGAAGGAGGAGATAGCCGAGAGAGAGAGAGGTGGAAATGAACAGAGAGGGAGGAGGAGTTGGAAATGGACAGACAAAGGAAAAAAAGAGGGGATGGAGAGAGAGGAGATGAACAGAGAAATGGGGAAGCAGGCAATGGACTAATAGAAGTTTGGATTGAATATATATAAAAGCAATGCGGGGTACTGAGCTAGTTTCCTGTACTTCATGTAATTATTGACCGAATTTAAATATTTCAAATGCTGTCGTAAGGAAAGTATAGAGTTATAAACTGTGAATATGACTTGAGTCAGCATAACTCACAGCGCGCAAGTTACCCAGATTATATTGGTACAGCATTTGAGAATGTGAGCACTTAGCAACTTCCAACTAACTTTAAAAAGAATTTCAAACGACTTTTAAACTTTTTCTTGTTTACAGCTCCACAAAATAATGGAAAGAACACAGTTTATGAATTCCTAAATGTTCATTTTCGTGAGATTGAACTGGTGTCCGGAGACATGTGGACGCGAAGACTTGTGGACGCAGGAAACTTGTGGACACGCCAGGTTACGTAACAATATGCAGCGCAACAGCTGTTGCAGTTAGTATTGTTTCGGTTACACGCAACCGTGATCTGTGACCTCGCTTCCGTCTGAGCACTGAAGTGGAGCTGACAAACTGCATGAATCTTGAAGGGAAGAAGAGCATTACACTGGTATCTGTTTAACTTGAATCATACTTACACTTGTTTGTTACGGGAAGTTATCGGAAACTGCAGTCTTATCTACCATGTTAGATAAGTCGATAGCGTCATTACCACCACTAAATTGCTACAAATTACTTTGGTAATATTTAATAAAAAAAGACAAATTGTTCGAATAATAGTGCATGTAAGCTGGCGATAAAACGATACAAAGCTTTGCTTGGCCTCAGGATATGCCTAAAGCAGCAGTGTCTTTATAACACATACATAAACAGAACAAATACTTAGTTCCTCAGAATTTTTTGAATAATGTTTTAATAAAAATGCTCGGGTAACGTAAGTCTATGATGTAATTATATTTAACAGTTCGGAATATGGTTAATAAATGATTCTGCCTGGGATACTGCTTTCATTTCAGATATTGAAACCCCGTTTTAATTTGTCGAATCAAATCACAGCAGTATTCCACATTCCAGCTGCGGAAAACGGGTCCATTTCGCAACAGTACAACATATTTCTACAACCGTAAAATAAGCATCAGTCCCACGAAATTATCACAGATGATTATTAAGTCTGGACATCCAGCTACAGCAATAACTACGCGCTGATGAGTATCGAAACATTTATATATTTAAGACTTCTATCCCTGTTTGTATGTACATAGTTCGGGAGAGGCAATGACCTGCTTTCAAATGCACGTCACTGTTGAACATGATGACTACATGAGAGAGCTCAAGTCCGAAAATCTCCCACAAATCCCGCTGTCCAAGTGTCATCGTGTCCCCATTTCGCAGGCATTCGTTGAACTCCTGCATTTTGTTATTCGTATACTACTAACTCTATTAGCTACCCATTTTGCAGGCGACATCCGTATATACCACTGGAAATTATATCATCGTACGAAACACAGTTTCGGTATCTTCTTTTCTTTTCATAAAAAAGTCGATGGTTCTAGATATGTGTTTTACAACTGTTTATAGTATTAAAAAACTGTGTTGCAAAGTTATTCCCATATGACTACCATGTATGGCCCCCATTACCGAATTAAAGAAATAAACGTGAGAGTCACAACAGCTGAAGTTGTTCTTCGTACAGAAATACTGTTTATATATTTAGCGAAGCATTTACAGGTTGTTGCACTTATAGCGCAACTGTTTTATTATTTCCGAATAATTTACCATGCAGAGTATTTAATCTTTTTTTTGTAAAGAAGTTATTACTACTTAAGATTGTGTCACCTCCAAACATAGATAGCGAATATTAATGATAAATAGTTTCAAATATTTAACGCGTGTTTTGTAATCAGTTTCGGGAGCTGTTTCATGTAGGGGAGTTTCAGTCTTTGAAGAATTGGGAGGAGGGAAAGGGGGACACTGCTTAGAGCTAACCAGTAAACTCCACACCCCAGATTTATTTCAGAATGTATACTCCAGCTCAAAATGTCTGACTGATTTACAAAAAACTTCACGTTTTAAATAAATAAAAAATGCTCGATGACACAGTGTTGTCTTATAAAGTTATTTGTTCAGAACAGATTTCGGTCATAGACAATTACCACAGTGGGAAATATTTTTTGCTATGGCAAATCACATGACACATGTCTTTGGATACGCATGATAACATGAACAAGTCAAAAGGTAATACTGGTCAGCATTTGATTTCATGGTGGTTTAGTCATTGCTATAGTACTGAATACCTCTGTTAACTGTTTCTCGCCTTTTTACTTGACCTTCTATAGTGCATATCTAAAGACACGTATCTCATTTGTTTTTGGCACTGTACATATTTTTCAACTGTGAAGATTGTCTGTGACCGAAACCGGTTGTGAATAAACAGTTTCGTAAGGCATTCTGTGTATCACGCATTTTTAGAAGTATATGGATGCTGTTAATAGTTGAGCAAAAAAAGTTTTGAATATTTACTTTAAGATGTAAAATATTTATAAAAGGTCTGAAATTA